>NW_020664583.1:2696314-2775720 GCF_002925995.2 Terrapene triunguis
GCCTGCTGATGGACCAGGCTGCTCAAGACCGAGCTATGTTGCGGGAACTGGTAAACCAGGTAAAATCCCTTACAGAGCTGAATCACGGCCATGATGGGACGCGGCTCATACGGGCCAGACATTGGCTGCAGAAAATGACACGGGAAGATGATGTAGAGGCATACCTTCTGGCCTTTGAGAGGACAGCCCTACGGGAGGCCTGGCCTCGAGATCAGTGGTCTGGCATCCTTGCCCCATTCCTGTGTGGGGAGGCCCAGAAGACCTACCATGATCTGCCTGAAGAGGCTACGGCAGACTACCCCCAGCTGAAAGCAGAGATCCTGGCCAGATCTGGGGTAATGACAGCAGTGCGGGCCCAGCAGTATCACGGTTGGAGGTACCAGGAAGACAAAACCCCGCGGTCCCAATTGTACGACCTCATCCATCTCGCACGAAAGTGGTTGCAAACAGAGTCTCGGAGTCCGGAAGAGATACTAGCGGTTCTGGTCATCGACCGATACATGAGGGGACTACCACCAGACCTTCGTGCCTGGGTAAGCCAGAACGAACCTTCCACCTATGATGAGGTTGTCGCCCTGGTAGAGAGGCGAAGGACAGCGAGGGAGCTGACCCGACCAGTTAAGAAAGAGGCACACCGGGTTAAACTAGCAGCACCAAGCCCTAAAGTTCGGGTGACTGGGCCACCAGGAGGGCCCAGGTGGAAAAAGAGAGAGGCTGAAGGCCCATCAGAGGCCACAAAGAGTCGGAGCACTGAGGGAGAAGAGGATTGTGATGTTAGACTGCCCAAACCAAGAGACCGGGGAACGCCTAGGGCTCCATACAGATGTTATGCCTGCGGGGAGTGGGGACACATAGCTGCACAGTGTCCCAATGCTGAGGAGCCTATGCAGTGTAACCTGGGGAACTGGGCAGATCCATGCTCCCTAATCCACCTTGTGTGGGGTCTCACTAACCCCACATATGTATGCCAGACCAGTGAAACTAAATGGGGTAGGAACCACAGCACTGGTTGATTCGGGGAGTGCTATCACGCTTATCTCAGGGAAGCTCGTGAAGCGTAGTCAACTGCTGCAGGCTAAACGTACGGGGATAACATGTGTCCATGGGACAGTTAGTTACAACCCCACCATCCCAGTAAAAATCGAGATCCAAGGGAACACTACTGAGGTAGCAGCAGGTGTAGTCCCTAAACTCCCATACCCAGTGCTCATAGGGAGGGATTTCCCAGGGTTTGGAAACTTACTCCCAGTAGGGGGATTGGAGAAAGATGGGGACCCTAAAATTGATGAGGCATCCACAGCAGACTGTCAACCCCCAATCTTCTCTGAAATATCCCCAGATTTGTTCTCCACTCCCAGACAGGGTAGAAAGACAAAAAGGGAAAGAAGGGCAGCTAAGGCCTTGGGAACCCAAATATTGACCCAAAGCCAGAGGGTCGCTCTTGTAGGTAGGCGGACCCGTGCAGCTGAAAAGGAGGCCACGCAGGAGGGAGAAGCACCTGAGTCTGACCCCCACCCTAATGCTTCTGAACCAGTAGAGGCAACAGAGACTGGGCCCCTAGATCTTGGGCAGATTAGCCCCGGGAGAGGAAATTTTGGACGGGACCAGGCAGAAGACCCAAGGTACGACAACATTAGGAAGGAGGTGACTGAAACAGATGGGATCCCCGTGGAAGGGAAAACCCAGGGACCAGGACCCTACTTCATAATGAAGAAGGATCTCTTATACCGGGTTGCACCAGTACAGGGGCAGAAGGTACAGCAGATCCTAGTACCTCAAAAACACCAGAACGCTGTATTAAGTCTGGCTCATAGTCATCTTTTTGGGGGGCATTTGGGGGTAGAGAAGACCCTGGCACGAGTCCTACGACGGTTCTTCTGGCCCGGAGTACATGAAGAAGTGCGGAGATACTGTGCCTCCTGCCCAGAGTGTCAGCTGCACAGTCTCCGTCCCCACTTGAGGGCACCTTTAGTACCCCTTCCCATCATAGAGGTCCCCTTCGAGCGAATAGCCATGGACCTAGTGGGACCCCTGGAGAAGACGGCGCGGGGCCACCAATAAATACTTGTTGTTTTGGACTATGCTACTCGCTACCCAGAAGCCGTCCCCCTGCGGAACACGGCCTCTAAAACTATAGCCAAAGATCTTTGCCCGAATGGGGCTACCGAAGGAGATATTAACCGACCAAGGAACCCCATTTATGTCGAAGCTAATGCAGGACCTCTGTACGCTGCTCCATATACATACCCTGAGAACTTCGGTCTACCATCCGCAGCCTGATGGGTTGGTAGAAAGGTTTAACCGAACCCTCAAGGCTATGATAAGGAAGGTGGTAAGTCGGGACGGGAAGGATTGGGACACCCTACTACCCTACCTTATGTTCGCTATCCGGGAGGTACCTCAGGCCTCAACTGGGTTTTCCCCCTTCGAGTTATTATACGGGCGTCACCCCCGTGGCATACTAGATATCGCCAAAGAGATCTGGGAAGAGGAACCCAATGAGGGGAGAAATATAATAGAGCATGTAATGCAGATGCGAGACCGGATAGCCCGGGTTACCCCTATTGTACGGGAACATTTGGAGAAGGCATAGGAGGCCCAGCGAACCCATTACAATCGCCAGGCAAAAGTGCGACAGTTCCAACCAGGGGATCGGGTTATGGTGTTGGTACCCACGGCAGAAAGCAAGCTTCTGGCCCAATGGCAGGAGCCCTATGAGGTGGTTGAACCCGTGGGGGAAGTAATCTACAAGGTGCGGCAGCCAGGACACAGAAAACAAGAACAAATTTATCACATTAACCTTCTGAAACCCTGGTATGCACAAGAGGCATGCACAACGGTCCAAAAAGACCTAACCCAGGAAAACAAGCCTTCCAAACAGGTGAGAGTGTCTCCCGATTTAACACCAGACCAGAAGAATGAAGTGTCTGAGATGATCTTCCGGAACCAAGATGTGTTCTCGACAAAACCGGGTCGAACAACCGAGACATATCACCACATTGTCACAAACCCTGGGGCCAGAGTAACAATGAGGCCCTATCGGGTGCCAGCGGCAAAAAGGGAGGAAATAAAAGCAGAAGTAAAAAAAATCCTGGAGTTGGGGATCATCGAAGAATCCCACAGTCAGTGGTCCAGCCCAATCGTGCTGGTGCCCAAACCTGATGGCACCACAAGATTTTGCAACGACTTCTGGCGACTAAACGAAGTATCCCAGTTCGACGCGTACCCCATACCTCGCATAGATGAGCTAGTGGACCGTCTGGGTAATGCCCGGTACTTGACTACCCTAGACTTGACAAAGGGGTACTGGCAGATTCCCCTTGCAGAATCTGCAAAGGAAAGGAAAAGACTGCGTTCTCTACACCAGAGGGTCTTTTTCAATATACTGTCCTCCCTTTTGGACTACATGGGGCCCCAGCTACCTTCCAGCACCTCATGGACAAGCTATTACGCCCGCATAACAGTTATGCTGCTGCCTACTTGGACGATGTGGTCATTCATACCCCAGACTGGGAAACCCACCTGGAGAAGGTGGAGGCAGTCCTCGATACCTTCAGGCGAGCTGGCCTTACAGCAAACCCTGCCAAGTGCGCTGTAGGGTTTACAGAGGCCAAATATCATGGCTACATTGTGGGAAAAGGTCTGGTAAAACCCCAAGTGAACAAGTTAGAAGCCATCCAAACTTGGCCCCGACCAAGTCGCAAGAAACAAGTCCAGGCGTTCCTAGGTGTGGTGGGGTATCACCGACGATTTATCCCCCACTTTGCCACAAGGGCAAGCCCCCTGACAGACCTAGTGAAAGTCTGTGGACCTGATCTGGTGAGATGGTCTGATGCAGCAGAGGAAGCATTCACAGACCTACGGACTGCCCTCTGCAGTAACCCCGTACTGATAGCCCCTGATTTCACCAAGGAGTTTATCCTGCAGACGGATGCATCGGAAGTAGGGTTGGGGCTGTTCTATCACAGATGGTTGGGGAGGAGGAACACCCAATTCTATACCTCAGTCGGAAACTCCTTCCAAGGGAACAAAAATATGCAGTGGTGGAGAGAGAATGCCTCGCTGTAAAATGGGCCATGGAAACATTGCGCTACCACCTGCTTGGGCGCAGATTTGTCCTCGTGACCGACCATGCCCCTCTTCAATGGATGCAGCGAAACAAGGAGAAGAACACAAGGGTGACCAGATGGTTCTTATCCCTCCAACCTTTCCAGTTCCGTGTGCAACACAGAGCAGGGAGCCGTCATGGCAACGCCGATGGCTTGTCACGTGTGCACTCTCTGGCGTCCCAAGCTGCCCAACCCCTTGGCGTTGAGCAGGGGGGAGGGATATGTGACAGACCCAGACCAGTGGGGTACAGGAGTCTGGTAGAGGGCAAATATACTGGTCACTGGATGAGTAGTTTTCTGTTCCCTGAGTGACCACAGCAGGGGCTGCACTAGAGTAATCAGGAACCTGCTAGAACCAGTTAAGGCAGGCAGGCTAATTAGGACACCTGGAGCCAATTAAGAAGAAGCTGCTAGAATCAATTAAGGCAGGCTAATCAGGGCACCTGGGTTTAAAAAGGAGCTCACTTCAGTTTGTGGGGCAAGTGTGAGGAGCTGGGAGCAAGAGGCACAAGGAGCTGAGAGTGTGTGCTGCTGGAGGACTGAGGAGCACAAGCGTTATCAGACACCAGAAGGAAGGTCCTGTGGTGAGAATAAGGAAGGTGTTTGGAAGAGGCCATGGGGAAGTAGCCCAGGGAGTTGTAGCTGTCATGCAGCTGTTACAGGAGGCACTATAGACAGCTGCAGTCTACAGGGCCCTGGGCTGGAACCCGGAGTAGAGGGTGGGCCCGGGTTCCCCCCAAACCTCCCAATTGACCTGGACTGTGGGTTCTTCCAGAGGGGAAGGTCTCTGGGCTGTTCCCCAACCCACATGGTGAATCTCTGAGGCAAGAAAATCTGCCAATAAGCGCAGGACCCACCAAGATAGAGGAGGAACTTTGTCACAGCACTTTGTTTAGTTGGTAAGGTAATTTATAATGTAACAACCCTCACATAGCTCACTCTAGTATGAAATCCCAAAGAGAAGTCTTACAGATGTTTGCAGATGAAATACACAGAGTGTGGTCACAAGAATGCAAACATGGTTGTTAACAATTAAATACTCTTAAGGACAACATTTAAGACTTTATAAGATGAGGAAAGTTTTCAAGTACACTAAACACCAGGGGCTGTGGGTATATTCATACATAATACAGTAACTCTATTAACATTCAAACCCTCAACAGTTTACTGGATGCAGACCTGCCTCCAGAAATTCATAGCACCTTTGGGTAAGGCAACAACAGTATGTGTTTATTGAAATCTACATCTGGTAGCAATTTGTTCAGCAGCAACCAACTTTTTTTTTTCCTAAGTCAAATAATCTACAGGGGCCCATATACTGTGCAACTGTTCATTTGCACTCAGACGTGCATTGTATAATTTATGTTCTTAATTATAGAAAAAAGGTTTATCAACATGTTTTTGCATGTTGTGTAATTTCTTAGTCTTCACAAGAGAGTAACAGAATGTGTCTCAAACAGCCTATTTATTATTCACCGTAATAGAACATATTGGGATAGAATAGGATAGATTTAACCCCCGGTTATTTTAAATATCTCAAATTTTTAAAATGGGTCTTTACTATGTAAAAAAGGAATAGATATATTTTGAAACCCCCACCTAGAATGAACTATTAAAAATATTCTAAATTCTAAATATGCGCATTTTAAATTCTCATTTGTGCTTCAGATACCAAACCAAAATTGTGGGCCAGGCCAAATGAGAATTATAAATAGCTGGAAATAAATAGCTGGACATTTTATAAAATGAACCCAATCCTGAAACACGCAGTATGATACAATGCCTAAACAAATTTCTCATATGATGAAAAGATGGGGTTGGTACTAGAAAGTGATATCCAACATTAACTTAACTGAACCAGTACAACTGAGGTTGACATAGTGTTTGTTTACTTTGACATTTTCTTTATTAAATAAAACATATGCTTCAAAATATTATTTCAGCATGTTTCTGGAGTTCTTTACTTTCACATGTTCTAATGTTCCATTTTTGTTCATTGTTATGCAAAAAAAAAAAAAAAAAACGACTTTTTGCCATGAAAATGCCACATTCCAGTATGCCTATCATTTAAAGATCACAAAAATGTGTCTATGGAGGTACAGGTATCCTGTAACACATCCTTTCTGCAGGACTGAAGCCTTAATCAGCTGCTGCCCTTTCCATTTGTGCAATACAGCACCTGCCATTGTGCTTAGAGCGAAACAGACTACTGTAATAATTATTAAAACAAACCCTCATGCTTCAGGGCACAAGCAAACCTCTAACTAATAGGGATTAGGAAGAATCACTCTTTGTTAGCAAATTATTCCTCAACTGTCTACTGCATATTTGTTGGTACTGGCTACTGTCAGAGACAGGATATTAGTCTGATCTGACAATTCCTATTTCTGTCCAAATGATATATTGTCCCAACTCTGCAATGTCACTACACAATTGTGAAGTTAGTAGGGCTTAGCCCCATTAGCCCCTAAGACTATGTCTACACAACCTGCTGACAGACATGGGCTAGCAGGGCTCGTTCTAGTGCTCTAAAAATAGCTGTGGAGACAGTGCTTTGAAGATGCACCCTTAGCCTGAGCCGCAACTTCAAAGTGCTGTCTATATAGCTATTTTAGACAGCTAGCGTGAGCTCACTAGTCCAAATCTGTTAACCCAGGCAGGGAGGCTCACTGCTGTGGGCTGTGTAGACACATCCTAATAGTTGGCCCCTAATGGTTACTATGGTCAGGCCATGGCTATCCTCTTTGCCAGGTCTGCACTGCATGACTCACAGGCTAGGTCTACACTACAGCAGGGTTCCGACCTAAGATACGCAACTTCAGCTACGTGAATACCGTAGCTGAAGTTGCGTATTTTAGGTCGGCTTACCTGGCGGTGAGGACGGGGGAAAGTCGACCGCTGCCGCGCTGCCGCCGACTCCGCTGCCGCCTCTTGCCGAGGTGGATTTCCGGAGTCGACGGCAGAGCGATCAGGGATCGATTTTACCGCGTCCTCACGAGACGCGGTAAGTCGATCCCCGATAGACCGATTGCTACCCGCCGGATCGGCGGGTAGTGAAGACATACCCACAGGCTACCTGGATACTCAAAAATTTACCGGGCCACATACTTGAGGGTTGGGCAGGGTGCACTGTGCATAGATAAGACTCTCAATAGTATCACTGTCTAGATCCTTCGACAGTTATCTCTGTGTTTGTGGAACACAGGCAATAGTGGCATTGTTATTCAAGAGGGGAAGATTTGTGGTCTGCATAACCAGGGAGAAAAGAGATGTTAGATTTCACAGCAGCATTAGCCAGGGACTTTTATGAGCCTTGTAGAATACTTTCTTGAAAGGGTTCAGTGGGGCATATCAGGAGCAGAATACAAATAGCAAATCTGAGGCAAAGCGAGGTTTAAATGAGTTGCCCAAGTTTACACAACCCGTCCCTCAGCAGAACAAAGAATAGAATTTATATTTGATACGTCCTAGCCTTGTGTCAGTCACTACAACACAATTTCCAATATCATCCAATGAAGTCTTATTGGTGTCTGTAATAAAATAAAATACTGTAAAAAAACCCATTTAAAAAAATTCTTCACAAAAATTGTGGCACGAACATTATGTTTGCTAAATTTTAATCAATTACAAAGTATTTAGCTACCCCCCTTTCATTCTACATTGTCCGTTGAGATGTAAGCTCATTGCTCATGATATATAAGTAATAAGAAGAAGCAGAATATACTTCTCACAGATTAAAAATATATAGGATATGACTTCTCACACCACTGTGCATATTGATATCGGCAAAAATCACATTTTTGCAACCCATTTTTCTTGCTCTGAACTGTGACCCTGTACTAAAAAATGAAAGGGCTGTCAATATTACTACTTTATACCTCTTGTAGCAACATATCACCAAATTTTGCTGTTCAGGCCCAAAGATGAAGATGTGAATAAGTTATATTAGCAATTTTAGATGGGGGTAAAAATGTTAAAGTTATGTTTTATTACGCTCATAGGTTTATTGCTATTATCATTGGCCCTTAGTGACTAGTTAGTAATTTTATATCTCAAACATATGTGGTGGGATGGTCTAGCATATTAGAGACCTGGGAGGAAGAAGGGGAAAGAAGGAAAACAGTAAAAGGTGTTACAGACTGAGTTGAAGAGCAGAAGGTGTTTGGACTTGACACTGTAGACAGAGGTTTTAGAACCTTAGTTGTTCATTTGTTCTGAAAGGCCAGATTTCCAGAGACTTAACCCACAACTTAAGGTCTGCGTTAAGTGTTTGAAAGTTCTTTACAGCTTTTGAATGTAATTTATTAATTCTACATCGATTTAAGACTTGAGCTTGGGCCTGACTTCCCGAAGGGGGTTTTGAGCTGCCTGGCACGGGTCGTGGCTCACCCCCAGTCCTCTCCTTTCTCTTACGGGAGGTAGGAGATCTTCCCCTCCCAGTCTTTTTCGGCTTCTTCCCCAGAGACTTGGGGGGGACCAGTGCTCGCTCGTGGATGGTGCTCTGGTGCCAGAGTGAGTGCCGACTCCATTAGGAGTGCTTTCAGACGGATATCGCGCTCCTTTTTCGTCCTAGGTTAAAGGACTTGCAGATACGGCACTTGTCACTTATGTGCCCTTCACCTAAGCACCTTAAGCAGCTGGTGTGAGGATCGCTGATGGGCATAGGCCGTTTGCAACAACCTTAGGGTTTAAAGCCTGGGGACTGGGGCATGCCCCGTCTCCCGGCTGAGTCCCATTTGGGACTAACAAAAAGTTGAGAACTACTACTAAGAGTAACTAAGAAACTACTAACTATATACAACTATATTACAGGTTTTCAAAGTTCACAAGAACAGAAAACGAAACAAAGCTAGCAGAAGCAACAGATGTTCCGGCACCGTCACTGGTGGCAAGAAGGAACTGAGGGTGGGGGGAGCCGGCAGCACCCCTTATACTGCACCATGTGGGTGCCAGAGCCGGTCCCCTATGGATACTGCTGAGGGAAAAACCTCCGGCACCGGTGCACGTGGTGAGCACACACACCTAACATGGAATGGACATGAGCAAGCACTCGAAGAAGAACAAAAGTTTTATTAGATTTTCCAGTATCAATCACCACAGCAAAGGGTGAGTGAGCATAAGAACGGCCATACTGGGTCAGACCAAAGGTCCATCTAGCTCAGTATCCTGTCTTCCGACAGTGGCCAATGCCAGGTGCCCCAGAGGGAATGAACAGAGCAGGTAATCATTGACACACACACACACTCTATCTCCCCTTCCTCCCTGCCCATGTACCCATCTCCGCAGAGCAGGGGAGGGAAGACAGGGCTCAGGACAGAGCAGGAGAGCTTTCAGTGAGTGCCTTAAAGAGACAACACATGGCATCTCTCAGAAACGTCCCCAGCAGCCAGCACACCCCGTCTCTGTCACGTGCACACATGGTCTTTCACACTCCCCTCCCAACACATACTTGTATTATTGTTGTTGTTACTTCTTAGTACTTCCTGCAATGCACATAAGATCTTGTAATTTATGCTGCAGAAATATGCACTGCTGTCTGAGCCAATTAAGCACCAGTAAGTTGTGTATGCTGCTGGAGCAACCACTCACCTATATTAAAAATGGGAAAACATATCCTGTTGCACAAAGCCAAAAAAGGAGGGGAAAATCCAGCTTTTGCAGCAGCGATACCCAGGGACTGTTTAAGCCTTGCAGAATACTTTCTCAGAAGGGTCCAGTGGGGCATGTCAGGAGCAGAATAGAGAAACTGAGGCAAAGTGAGGTTTAAGTGAGTTGCCATTTGCAGGCACATTTCAAGGCCCTCCCTCCAAAGAACCCTACCAACAGACCATGCTCTCTCAAAGCCTCCCCCTCTTTTGAGGGATGGACCCAGCTGCCTATACATCCAGATCCCTTACCCTACACCTTCAGGTCATAATTTCCAAGAGTCTCTTATACATCGGGCCCTACCAAATTCACGGTCCATTTTGGTCAATTTCATGGTCATAGTATTTTAAAAATCATAAATTTCATGGTTTCAAATACTTAAATCTGCAATTTTGTGGTGTTGTAACAGTGGGGATCCTGACTCAAAAGGGAGCCATGGGAGGGAGGGGTTTGCTAGGCTATTGTAGGGGTGTCGCAGTATTATCACCCTTACTTCTAAGCTCCCAGCCAGCAGTCATGAAGTTTCCTGCAGCTGGAAGAGGTTCCCGGAGATGGGTCTGACCCGGCCCCAGGAATGGTTCCTACAGGGGAACAGGAAGTCCCATTCCCACCCCAGCCCGGCTGGGAATAGCATCTGGAGCCTGGCGCATGGTAAGAATCCCCAGCCCTGCCCCTCCCCTACATTAGCCAGATTTCACAGGGGGACTAGATTTCATGGGGGATATTATATTTTAAGGTCCGTGATGCATTTTTCACGGCCATGAATTTGGTAGGGCCCTACTTATAAAGTACAATTCCCAGACGCCCTTGTTGCTGAAAGAAGATAGAGCTAGACTACAGGTTTGCCTTAAAGGGACACCCTGCACTGTTACACAGATTGTTTTTCAGTTGCTCAAACCATTCTTCACTCTCTGACACTATGAAGAGTCAGTAAAGAACTCGTTAGGTTGTCAGACGTGGTCAGTTCCATTAATGTCATTCCTTTTTGCCAGATTGTTATATACTGGCAATTGGGGAGCAGCGGAGTGTCATAGTCTTTGTCCTTTGGAAGAGGATGGTGCTAAGCATGATTAATGCCTGAACTGGAATTATACAACTATTACCAAGGAAGAAGTTGTGCTCTGAAAGAGCTTCCACAGACATCAGGTGAGGAAATTCAGTCAAACTATTTCTCAAAGACTCTGAAAAGAACATTTTTTTTATATTTTATTCACCACCAGCTAAAAATATCCCAGGCCCTAAAATAACAATTTACTGTCATGACAAACTCAAGTTTCAGGTTTTCAGTTTAAATGTTCATCTTAGCAATTCAGTGAGCACCTTTAAAAATGGATGTTTAGTATACCACAGTACTTTCCTTTGCTATGGTATTTGAGGTATTCTCTATAGTTATAATGAGAAAAGTAAGAAGTAACTTTAATTGCTACTGGTAGAAAATGTCCACCATGCATTATTGTTTTAAGGTGATACAAAATACTAGATATAAACACACACAAAACAGTACTCAAAAGCAATACAGCACATAATGAAGAATCAAGACTAACATCACTAAATTTACAAGGAGTTACATGTGCTATAGCAGGGGTCGGCAACCTTTCAGAAGTGGTGTGCCGAGTCTTCATTTATTCACTCTAATTTAAGGTTTCGCGTGCCTGTAATACATTTTAATGTTTTTAGAAGGTCTCTTTCTATAAGTCTATAATATATAACTAAACTATTGTTGTATATAAAGTAAACAAGGTTTTTAAAATGTTTAAGAAGCTTTATTTAAAATTAAATTAAAATGCAGCGCCCCATGGATCCCAGGACCCAAGCAGTGAGAGTGCCACTGAAAATCAGCTTGCGTGCCGCCTTTGGCACACGTGCCATAGGTTGCCTACTCCTGTGCTATAGTTTTCACAGCACCTGGAGTGGTGTTACATTTACTAAGACTAATTTTTTACACCTCATATAAACTGAGGCAGTGGCTGCCATTTGTGGCATAGCTGTTTTTCCCTTCTATACAAACTGATGAGATAATAAATGTTACTTTTAAACAGTTGTAAATTTCTATGCAGTTTTACGATTTACAGTGAATTTTTATACAGACATGTTTTAAACTCTATCAATGTTTTGGCCTCATGACAGCAATTTACAATTTTACCATAACCCATGAAAAAACCTCAAACAACCACCTGCTGCTAACCTGTATGTCTTTAATACTGTACCATCAAGCATTCCACCTTTTTTTTGGTAGTTCTGTTCTTAATTTTATTTCATATATTTGGAATTTTAACTAGCTACAGCTTCTGTTGTTATTCAAGAATAAACTGCAATACTTCTAGCTAAGGTATTTCTTCAGATTAAATAATTGCTAATGCTTGTATGAAAGGTTCATAATTTGTGCTAATTTTGTTCTCTAGCATATGACACACTGCCCAGAGTTTTAATTAGTCTGACTATTTCAACAACTGGAGATGAATGAATTGAAAATAAATTTTCCAATCCATGGAGTTGCTCAGTAACCTCTTTTATGACATGGGTGTTCCATAACTGGTTGGAAAACCATTCCCAGAGAATAGTTAGCAGTGGTTCACAGTCATGGTGGAAGGGCATAACAAGTGGGGTCCCGTAGGGATCAATTTTGGGTCCGATTTTGTTCAATATCTTCATCAATGATTTAGATAATGGCATAGAGAGTACACTTATAAAGTTTGCAGATGATATCAAGCTGTGCAAGTGCTCTGGAGGATAGAATTATAATTCAAAATGAGCTGGACAAATTGGAGAAATGGTCTGAGGTAAATAAGATGAAATTCAATGAGGACAAATGTACTCCACTTAGGAAAGAATAATCAGTTGCACACATACAAAATGGGAAATGACTGCCTCGGAAGGAGTACTGCGGAAAAGGATCTGGGGGTCATAGTGGAACACAAGCTAAATATGAGTCCATGGTGTAACACTTGCAAAAAAAGCAAACATCATTCTGGGATGTATTAGCAGGAGTGTTGTAAGCAAGACACGAGAAGTAATTCTGACCTACTCCACACTGATTAGGCCTCAACTGGAGTACTGTGTCCAGTTCTGGGTGCCACATTTCAGGAAAGACGTGGAAAAATTGGAGAAAGTCCAGAGAAGAGCAACACAAATGATTAGAGATCTAGAAAACAAGATCTATGAGGGAGATTGAAAAAATTGGGTTTGTTTAGTCTGGAAAATAGAAGACAGAGGGGACATGATAACAATTTTCAAGTACATAAAAGGTTGCTACAAGGAGGAAAGAGAAGAATTGTTCTTCTTAACCTCTGAGGATAGGACAAGGTGCAGTGAGCTTAAATTGCAGAAAGGGAGGTTTAGGTTGGACATTAGGAAAAACTTCCTGTCAGGGTGCTTAAGCACTGGAATAAATTGCCTAGGAAGGTTGCAGAATCTCCATCATTGGAGATTTTTAAGAGCAAGTTAGACAAACACCTGTCAAGGATGGTCTAGATCAGGGGTTGGCAACCTTCAGCATGCGCACCAAAGGCTGATTTTTAGTGGCACTCTGCTGTCAGACGGGGTCACGGCCGCCGGCCCCGCTCAGCCCGCTGCCGACCTGGATGGACGGAACCCCAGGCCGGCAGCAAGCTGAGCGAGGGCCGGCGGCCGGGACCCCGCCTGGCAGGGGCTGGCGGATGCAACCCCAGACTGGCAGCAGACTGAGCGGCTCAGCCCGCTGCCAGTCTGGGGTGCCATCTGCCGTCCTCGCTGCCGGTCTGAGGTTCCGTCCGCCGGCCCCTGTAAATGTAAAATGTATTACTGGCATGCACAACCTTAAATTACTGTAAATAAATGAAGACTTGGTACACCACTTCTCAAAGGTTGCCGACCCATGGTCTAGGTAATACTTAGTCCTGCCGTGAGTGCAGGGGACTGGACTAGATGACCTCTCGAGGTTCCTTCCAGTCCCAGAATTCTATGAGAGGATCTCAGAATATTTATAAACAAATGAGTTCTTTGAAGGGTTGGTTTGAAGTTTGTAACCCCCATACAGACGGCATAAATACAGTAACTCCTCACTTAACATTGTAGTTATGTTCCTGAAAAATGCGACTTTAAGGCAAACGATGTTAAGCGAATCCAATTTCCCCATAAGAATTAATGTAAATGAGGGGGTTAGGTTCCAGGGAAATTTTTTTCACCAGACAGAAGACTATCTATTTTTATATATATATATATATATATATATATATATATATATATATACATATACACACACACACATATACACACACACACACACACACACAGTATAAGTTTTAAACAAACAATTCAATACTGGTACACAGTGATGATGATTGTGAAGCTTGGTTGAGGTGGTGAAGTCAGAGGGTGGGATATTTCCCTTACTGCTAAATGATGAACTAGCAATTGGCTGACCCCTCAAGGGTTAACTCTCTCACTCTACAAGGCAGCAGGAATAGAGGGAGATATTCGCATTTCCCCTTTAAGTACACTGCCTTGTTAATTAGATCAGCTTGCTGAGACCACAGCTGCTGCAAGCTCCCTCCGTCCTGAGCCCTGGTGTCCCCCCCCGCTCTATGGAAGATGGGGTAAGCGGGGTGCAGGAGCAGGGGGGAGGGGGACACCCTGATATTAGCCCCCCTCTTCCTTCCCTACCCCCGCACAGCAAGCAGGAGTCTCGGGGAGCAGCTCCATGGCAGAGGGCAAGAGCAGCACATGTGGAGGGAGGGACATCTGCAATTGCTAGCCTGCTGGGTGGCTGCTGCACAGGGAACTTAGGGGAACAGGGAGCTGATAGGGGGGCTGCCGGTCCACCCTGGTTCCAAGCCCCCACCAGCTAGCTGCAATGGGCTGCTCTTCCTGCAAGCAGTAGACAAAGCAGGCGGCTGCCAAACGACGTTAGAAGGGAGCATTACACAACTTTAAATGAGCATGTTCCCTAATTGATCAGCAATGTAACGACGAAACAATGTTAACCGTGAAAAAGAAGTTACTCAACTTTGTGCAGTAACTGGAGTTCTTTGAGATGTGTCTCCCTATGGGTGCTCCACTTCAGGTGTGCATGAGCCCCAAGCACCTGTGATCAGAGATTTTCATTACCGGTGCCTTTTCAGCCCACACATGCACTCCAGATATTCTCATACAATGATACATAACATTGCACAGGTGAACTGTGCTCAGTTCCTTCTCTAGCACAAAGTCCTATGAGATGGAACTCTGAAGCAGTGGGTAGTGGAGCACCCTTAGGGGGACACATCTTGAAGAACTCCAGTTACTGCACAAGGCAAGTAACCTCTCCTTCAAGTAGTTTCCCTATGTACTTGGGAGAACGCCCACCAGACAGTAAGCAAACATCCTGAATGAGCCATTTAAGAAGGACAATAGAACTCTGAAGATACTAATCTCCCACCTTCCTGAGGAGCTTCCTGGGATGTTGCTTTGACACTGCAGGGTCATCTGATGATGTCACCTGGTACGGAGTACCACCTTGGACACTAGTAGTATTTTTCCACTGGAAACAAAGGGTTCCAGGCTTATGTAAATTCTATTTAAGGCTGGGGAGTAAATCAATCAGGGCTCTCCTCCATTGCCTGCCCAGGAAGGAAGACTGCTAAAAACACCTGAAGGGAAAGGCAGGATTGAGTCCAGGTTGAGACAGGGGTCCAGTCTGTAAAAAGAAATAACTGGAACTCTAAGCTACAGAAACTCTGCAACTTGCCTAAAACAACATTTAGGGTGAGAAATTACATTTTGTAACCTGTTTCTTGAGTGTATGAACCTTAGTTTGCGCGTTTTGTTGTATTTGCTCAGTAATCTGCTTTGTACTGTTTGCTATCCCTTATAATCACTTAAAATTTACCTTTTGTAATTAATAAACTTGTTTCTTATTTATAACATAACCCAGTTTGTGCAATTCATATCGGGGAGGAGGGGAAGGACAAAAAGCTGTGCATATCTCTCTCCACATTGAGGGAGAGGGCAATTTTTATGAGCTCGCACTGTGCAGATTTTTCTATATAGCGCAAGACAATATTATTTTGGGTTTACTTCCCAAAGGGGGTGTGTACGTGAGTGCTGAGTAAATCCCTGAGCTGATTCTTCCCACACAGTGCTGATTAAAGTTTGTCTACAGCTGGGTGTGATCTTACCTCTGTGTGTGTTAGGGAAGGCTTGAGGGCCTGGCACAGCATAGACAGGCTGAGGAAACCCAGGCTGGTGGAACGGGCAGGAACTGAGATCTCAGCACATCAGGTGGCATCCTGGATGGGGGGTCCTACCCGTCACAGTAATACACCCAGAGATCCACCTTTAAGAGTCTCTGAGTGGAGACTGTCGATCCTTTGGATTCGTCCTCAAACAAAACAAACAGTCTGGGAGACTTTCTGAATGGTTTGGTTCTGTCCAGGTAGAAAGCTAACATCCTTGGGATATCCAAGGTGTGAAGAGCAGCCTCCTTCCTGTTCAGGTGTGGCTTTGCCGAAAGAAATGGAAGAAGAATACCTGGTAAACAGGGAATTCAGAAGATACTTTAAGTAGAAATTTAGGGTATGGTCATATTAAAACATTTCTCCTGAGAAATAATGTAAAGGTAGGATCTGTCATTACAACCCCCTATATCCCTTTCTCTGACTCTTTGGGCAGAGATGATTGTCACCCAGAAAGTTGTCTTTAGAGACAGGTGAAGTAGAGAACAGATAGCCAGTGGTTCAAAAGGAGGTGTCATAAAGGTAATTAAGGACCAGGGGTTGAAATCCCATACAGGGGTTGGCTGTCTAATCAATCCCTTCATGAATCTTGCCATCACAGGGTGGGAAAGCACTGAGAAACACTTTACAGATGAATGTAAGGCTATGACAGCTGCCAAGTGAAGCCTGAAGAAACCCATGGAAAGAATTTTTTAATTTCAGCAGGTAATTGAGAACAGTGAAGAGGGAGGACTGAACAGGCGAAACCTGCTGCTGGACACACCATCAGCGAAATCTCTTCTATTTTTGAAAGTAAATGTTTTGCATAGATACCTTTCTGCTGGTTAATGATACTTCTTGTATTTCTGCCAAACAAGAAGTTTATATCCCCGAGAACAATTAAAGAACCAAACTAAGAGTGGATGAATTCTCAGAATGGAAAGAAAAGTCCAACCAGAGTCCTGAGACAGCAGATAGGGAACGGACAGAAGTTTCAATGCTAGACAGAGAGCTAGGCAGATCAGGTAAGGGTAAAAGACTTGTCTTGTCCACTTCTGTACAACTAAAATGACTCCAGCTTTGGGTTAGTCTACACTGAAAACTTACATCAGCATAGCTACGTCTCTCAGAGATGTGAAAAATCCACAACCCTGAGAGACGCAGCTATACCGACCTATCCCATGATGTAGACAGCGCTAGGTTGACAGAAGAATTCTTCCATCAATCTAGCTACCACCTCTTGGGGAGGTGGATTAACTACAGCAATGGAAGAAAGCCTTCTGTTGCTGTAGTGAGCATCTACACAGTAGCATTTTAAGTGCAGGCATGCTTTTTATCTTGTTTGATCATGTTCAACAATCTCAAAATCAACAGTATCGGAGGGTATGCATAGAGAACTACCTTCATCCAAGGAATGAGGAAGGCATCTCTTAGGGAACAAGGACCTCCTTTTGAACAGTCCTCCTTTCAAACAGATTTTCTTGCACATCCTGTTGGCAGTGATGATGAAGAGGTCCACTTCTGGAAACCCTCACATCAGAAAAATAGTTCTGAGAATCCTTTCATAATGTTGACAGCAGTATCTGCTGAGATTGTTGACTGTGGCATTTTGTATGCCTGTAAGATAAGAGGCTGAGATGAGGATGTGACTGGCTGTACACCAGTTCCATAGCTTCATTGCTTAGTCACAAAGAGAGGGAGATCTCATCCTACCCTGACGATTGATGTAGAACATGCAGGCTACATTGTCTGTCATGACTCTGACAGATTCACCCCTTATTAACAGAAAGAAGTGGATGTAGGCATTCCTGATTTCTCTCAGTTGCAGAAGACTGATATGCAGGAGGCACTTTTAGGCAGACCACCTGCCCTGAATGGTGCAAGTCCCTAGGTGCAGTCCCTATCCCACAAGGGATGCATCTAATGTTATAGTGATGGTATGAGGAGGCTGGGTGAAAAGGACTCTAGAACAGAGTTTGGAGAGATCCTTCCACCAATTTGAGTGAGTCAAGTACTTGGTGAGGGACAGACTCTACCTTGTAAGTCTTCAAATAACTCCTGGTACTGGAGCAGCTTTGAGCTGGGTCCTGAGGTCTCCAAATCAGTTGGTCTCTGAAATGACTAGTTTCTTTTCAAATGAGGCTCTCTGTTAGGAGATCCAGGACCCCTACTCTTTAGAGCTTTGTTGGTACCTTCCGCACTCTTCTCCCATGAGGATCTCGGTGACCGGGATGTGGAGGTTGACAGGGCACTAAGTTTACTCCAAGGCTGATGTACGGTTTTCTAGGCCTGGATCAGAGGCTGACTGCAGGGCTTGCGCCATCAGGGGAAGGCTAATCTTAATTTCCATTTTTCCTAGATCTGCTTTTGAAAGAGGTGCAGATCTCTCATTTCAAAGGTATGTGGGGTCTCCCAACAGCAAAGACATTGAAAATGTCTGTCGCTAACCAGGATGGATTCCCAGCAGGAGAGACAGTACTTGAATCCCAGGGATCCCACCTACCCCAGTGATGACAACCCCTAAGGAGAGCCCGTCAGACTGGGGGGCGGGGAGAGGGGGGAGAGAAGGGGTATTAAATGGAACCCCCCCTTAAAAACTACCAGAGCTATAAAGCTAAGTAAACTTGAACTAAACTATTCTAAACTAAGAACTGTAATGCTAAGTTATAGACTAAGCTTGATGTGGACATGCTAGGTGCTGTGTCTCAGACCACAGAACGGTTGAGAAAGGACTGAGACCAGTTCACTGACACAGCTCTATATATCCCCAGTAAGGGCATGAGGATGTCTGGAGCACATGAGTAGGCCAAAATGTCATTGCCTCCGAAATTCTCTGATCACAGGCACATGGGGCCTATGCACACCTGTAGCAGAGTACCCGTAGAGATACTACTCAAAGAAGAACCTAGAAAGTCCTGCGCTTTATCTTTCTATCTGTGTATGGTATTGCTGTAGCTGCCATCACTGTTGTGGTAAACAACTTTAGCTGCAAGACTAACTTTGCTCCCTAAATATTAGTGCGATTTGGCTGATGAATATTTGTCCCGTCTGTCCCACCCCAGGCTCTGGCCGTCTCATCTTTATAGGATCCTTATTCCCCCCTGCCCTGCCATTCTGCCTTATCTTGGAGCTCTTTCATGGTGGATTTCTGTGGTGAGCTCCATCGCCAATAAACCCTTCCACCTGAATTTCTACAGAACCATTTGACCCCCTTCACCCTCTCAATCTGCAGCAGACAGCAATGATTAGCCACCTGAATACGCTACCAAGCATTTACCTTGCTGTTCACACTGCCCTATTAACAACAAATATTTCAGTTTACAGACATTTCATACATATCATGAAAAATGACTATTTCTGCTCAACATTATGTGTTGATATCACTGCAGCTCTGGGAAGGGTATTTAAGTATTACGTTGGTTGAGTGCTACTGTAAAGTAAACATGGAACACACAAGCATCACATTTTGCTAGTATCTAGAAAACTCATGGCTATATCTGACTGTCAGAACAGTAATCTAACAACAGTGGAATGGGAGCAGAGAATGGTTTTAGCAGAAGAAATAACATTCTTCAAGGTATTTTTGTTCAAAGACTTAAAATCGATAAGGACTGTATTTTATATCAATGGAAAAATTTTAGTTTCTTGGAAAAATGTAAGCAACAGAAATACTATAGATATGACAATGTGAGGATATGTAAAAGGTAAATACATATCTTTTTTGTTCTAGTCATTTTATAGCAAACCACAACAGCAAGAATGCACTGCTACTGCAAGGGAATAATTAAATAATGTCAATATTTCACGAATAATTTTTGAAGGGAAATGTACAAATTACCACCCTGACATTTTTGGAAATGTTGGACACAACTTACTTTTACAGAGCACCAAGCTTCTGGACTTCTTCATTAATCCAATGACAGCAGTAATAACAATCTAATCAGGATTTGAAACACTTCAGTGCCATGTGACTGTATAAACAAACAACTTCTAGGCATGCACACTACAGAACTATTAAAAACATAACTTGGAGGGCTTCCAATTGTTTCTAAACTTTAATCTGGAAGCAAGTCAAACAGCATTTTATTGCAAGATTTCTGACCGCAGTGAACCTATGTAAAATTTTAGCATCTTCGAAAAATGAAAACTCAAGCAAAAAATGTGTGTGTGTGTGTGTGTGTACGCGGTCGCATGTGCATGAAAACAGAAGGAATATCTGTGAAAATATAGGAAGAGGATTGGGCAACATGAGGGCTTTAGAAAATATTTATTTCCAGCTGTATAATAGTAGTAGTGCCATTCACAAAGTAATAGATAGTGTTCAGCTGACACTTTATTTTTCTTTCAAAGCTTAATCTGGCTGTAAAATTAGAGGAGTACAATAAAATAAAATAAAAAATGACAGATTCAGAGGTTTTAAATATTGAAGAATTGTCAGGCAAAGACTGTCTGTGTCTCTCTGGCTCAATAAATAGTTAATTACAGTGGAACACTTCCAGAAGGGGGTGGGGGGGGGGAAGGGAGAGAGAGTGAGAGACATACTCACACATTTTGACTCTATAGTCCGGCAGTTAGGGCACTCCAAATCAAGCAGAGAAGGGACTAGAACCAGGTTCTCCCACATATCACTAGTGCCCTCCTAATTGAACTACTGGCTAGTCTGGGGTGGGTGCCCTCCTTTCTCCCCTTTTTTCACCAAAAAATTCAAAAGGACTTATTTTTCTTTTGATGCAGAATGAAAACAAATTTCAAAACCTCTGACATTTTTTAAAATGGAATTCCTGTTTTTCCAGCCAGCCCTAATACAACCCTAGATATTGTAGAGCATAATTTAGCAAACATCTTAAACGCATGCTTAACTTTAAGCTAGGGTGACCAGATGTCCCGATTTTATAGGGACAGTCCCGATTTTGGGATCTTTTTCTTATATAGGCGCCTATTAACCCCCACCCCCTGTCCCGATTTTTCACATTTGCTGTCTGGTCATCCTACTTTAAGCATTTGAGTTATCCCATTCCAATCTAGCAATGCATTTAGATATGTGCTTTACTCCCAATGACTACATTGCACTTAAGAACATGATTAAAGTTAAGCATGTGCTTAAGTGTTTTGCTTAACAAACAGTGGCAGTTGATTTTGAAAGAGATATGGCCACTATATGTCAGTGAGCTCTTGAAAAAAAAAAAAAACTATCAAGAAAATCTCAAAAGTCCTCTACAAATGGTAATAACTCTTCTATTCCAGTAGGATAATCCCACCCATGAACATTATTAAAGAGTCAGTCTTTACTTTCTGCATGCTAGCACATCAGTACAGGTTACTCTTCACTACCTAGTGGTCATATTTCTATCAAGAAAACTGTTATTTTAGAATATATTAAATCCAATAAGTTTTCTAAACCAACTGAACATTACACACTTTGCAGTTATGCCTGAACTGGATGGCAAGTACAGTAGCAGATTTTAGAGATACACTTTAATATGCAACCATTTATTGTAGGGCCAGGCCAAGGTAAAGCCTGGAAATGGTTCATTTTGCCTCTGACTCTATGCCTCCAATTTTGACATAATGAGTAAACACTGCTCAGACTCTTCCTCTTTGGTTGTAAAGCCTATGCATGCTGAGCGAGGCTCACAAACCAGACCAGTCCATGTTAGGAATGGACAGAAAAAGTGCTTCGGGAAATGGAGATGGAATTCATAAATAAGCTGGGGCTGCTCCCAAAGTGAACTGTCTCCTGTGGATATAAGATCTCAGTGCTGGTGTGGGAGTTTCCCACAGCTTCTATTGGCCTCTAAAGCCATGTGTGTCATCAGGGCTGTTGATGAAGCTGTACATAAATATCTAACTGTTGTTAAAAAACAAAAAATGTTCCACAGGACCCATATTAAAACCAGATGTGAGATGCAGAAGTCAGAAACTTAGTGTCATTTTAAAAGACCCAGCAGAAACATGTGTTAATTGTATTATTTACTTTGCCAAGCAGTAAATTGCCATTCCAATGAAGTCATATCAGATGGCTATAATGCCTTTCCTATGTATTTTATGTTATTAGAGAGGGAAATGTTTTATTGTCTAAAATATTAAAGCTAGTATTTTGGATGACAAATTCTGTTCCGAAGTGGAGTAAAATTTAGTGCAATTCAGATTCCTGCTCTTATCGTATACGGAGTTAACGTTGTATTTTATATTTGTAGTTTTAAAAAGATGAATTACAACATTTATAAAGTGGTATTGTTAATACTCAAATATTACAGGCCTGATGGATAATTTAATAAACATTGCAAACTACCCATCCAGTAAATACAGAAATCTTGCATGCTTTACTGCACTTACTCTCTATAGTAAGAATAAAAGCAGATCTACACATAGCTATCATACAATGTGTAGGGAAGGTAATGCATTCATAACACTAAATGTCATCTGAAATGCTTCACGTAATGCAGTGATACTCAGATTGAGGCTTGCAAGCCGCAAGTGCCTCTTTAATGCGTCTCCTGCAGCTCTTTGCACCACATGAAATTAAAACACTGTGTGATTTAATTATTACCCAATCTAAGTTATTAACCAATCAGGATGATTTTACTATGTTATTTACCAACTGTAATTGATAAAATAATAATATTTGGTCAGTCATTTTGCTTTGAGAATTATATATATAAACTGAATATTTACCGTCATATTGTTTAAATTTGAATTTATAGTACTATAGGAAATGAAACAATAAATTCACACTACTATGGCTCTTTTGGGAACCGCTGATCACTAATTTGGCTCCTGAACCACTGAGGTCTGAATATAACTGATGTAATGGATATATATTTCTTAAATGGAACATACATTGACCAAAGAAAATCAACTGCCTGCCTGTTTCTTCTGCATGTTAAGACCCAAAATTTCTCTGGGTCCATAAAAATGTGGTAAATCTTTAAAAAGCAACTTGTTTAAGCTACATTTAGATATTGAATCAGGAAAGCACTTAGGCATGTGCTTTTAAGTCCATTCTTATGCAGTAAAAGGACTTAAGAATGTGCTTAAGGGACACAAGCATGGGCTTTAAATTCTGTAGTGGGGGGCCCAAAACTGGACGCAATACTCCAGATGTGGCCTCACCAGTGCCAAATAGAGGGGAATAATCACTTCCCTCGATCTGCTGGCAATGCTCCTAGTAATGCAGCCCAATATGCCGTTAGCCTTCTTGGCAACAAGGGCATACTGCTGACTCATATCCAGCTTCTCATCCATTGTAATCCCCAGGTCCTTTTCTGCTGAACTGCTCCTTAGCCAGTCGGTCCCCAGCCTGTAGTGGTGCATGGGATTCTTTCGTCTTAAGTGCAGGACTTTTCACTTGTCCTTGTTGAACCTCATCAGATTTATTTTGGCCCAATCCTCCAATTTGTCTAGGTTACTCTGGACCATATCCCTACCCTCCAGTGTATCTACCTCTCCCCCCAGCTTAGTGTCATCTGCGAACTTGCTGAGGGTGCAATCCATCCCATCATCCAGATCATTAATAAAGATGTTGAACAAAACTGGCCCCAAGACCAACCCTTGGGGCACTCCGCTTGATACCGGCTGCCAACCAGACATCGAGCCGTTGATCACTACTCATTGAGCCCGACCATCTAGCCAGCTTTCTATCCACTTTATAGTCCATTCATCCAATCCATACTTTTTTAACTTGCTGGCAAGAATACTGTGGGAGACCGTATCAAAAGCTTTGCTAAAGTCAAGATATATCATGTCCACTGCTTTCCCCATATCCACAGAGCCCGTTATCTCATCATAGAAGGCAATCAGGTTGGTCAGGCATGACTTGCCCTTGGTGAATCCATGTTGACTGTTCCTAATCACCTTCCTCCTCCTCCTCCATCAGTTCCCTAAGGGAGTCAAAGTCTGCTTTTCTGAAGTCTAGGGTCCGTATTTTGCTACTCTCCTTTCTTCCTTTTGTGAGGATCCTGAACTCAACCATCTCCTGGTCACTGCTGCCCAGGCTGCGACCCACTCCTACTTCCCCTACCAATTCTTCCCTGTTTGTAAGCAGCAGGTCAAGAGGAGAACGGCCCCTGGTTGGTTCCTCCAGTAGTTGCACCAGGAAGTTGTCCCCAACACTCTCCAAAAACTTCCTGTATTGTCTGTGCACTGTTGTATTGCTCTCCCAGCAGATGTCAGTGTGATCGAAGTCCCCCATTAGAACCAGGGCCTGTGTTCTGGAAACTTCAGTTAATTGTCCAAAGAAAGCCTCGTCTACCTCATCCTCCTGGTACGGTAGCACATGCCCACTACGACATCACCCTTGTTGCTCTCACTTCTAAACTTAACCCAAAGACTCTCAACAGGCTTTTCTCCAGTTTCATACTGGCGCTCTGAGAAATCATACCACTCTCTTACATACAGTGCAACTCCTCCACCTTTCCTCCCCTGCCTGTCCTTCCTGAACTTTTTATACCCATCCATGACAGTGCTCCAGTCATGTGAGCTACCCCACCAAATCTCTGTTATTCCAATCACATCATAGTTCTTTGACTGTGCCAGGACTTCCAATTCTTCCTGCTTGTTTCCCAGGCTTCTTGCGTTCATGTACATGCACCTAAGATCATAGAATCATAGAATATCAGGGTTGGAAGGGACCTCAGGAGGTCATCTAGTCCAACCCCCTGCTCAAAGCAGGATCAATCCCCACCTAAATCCCCAAATGGCCCCCTCAAGGACTGAACTCACAACCCTGGGTTTAGCAGGCCAATGCTCAAACCACCGAGCTACCCCCCCCCCTTTTTTTTTTTTTAAAAGACCAAACCCCAGACAAATTTTTACCCCAGTTCCCTAAATGGCCCCCTCAAGGATTGAACACACAACCCTGGGTTTAGCAGGCCAATGCTCAAACCACCGAGCTATCCCTCCCCGATTGCTCTGCTTCCTCAGTATGAATCAGGAGCCCCCCCGCCATTGTGTTTCCTTCCGGTATCCCACTTCCCCCAGGGCTTAGGTCACCGTCCCCTAGCGAACCTAGTTTAAAGCCCTCCTCACTAGGTTAGCAAGTCTGCCTGCGAA
Organism: Terrapene triunguis; assembly: GCF_002925995.2. Taxonomy (NCBI): domain Eukaryota; kingdom Metazoa; phylum Chordata; order Testudines; family Emydidae; genus Terrapene; species Terrapene triunguis. The sequence goes on from NW_020664583.1 coordinate 2,721,291, forward strand.
GATACTCTTCCCTCTCTTCGTTAGGTGGATCCCATCTCTTTCTAGCAATCCTTCATCCCAGAACAACATCCCATTGTCGAGGAATCCAAATCCCTCTCTCCGACACTACCTGCGTAACCACGCATTTACCTTTACAATTTGACGGTCCCTATCTGGGCCTTTTCCTTCAACAGGGAGAATGGACGAGAACACCACTTGCGCCTCAAACTCTTTTATCCTTCTTCCCAGAGCCACATAGTCTGCAGTGACCTGCTCAAGGTCATTCTTGGCAGTATCATTGGTGCCCACGTGGAGAAGTAGGAAGGGGTAGCGGTCCGAGGCCTTGATCAGTCTCGGCAGACACTCGGTCACATCCTGAATTCTAGCTCCAGGCAAGCAGCATACTTCTCGAGTCTCTCAGTCTGGTCGGCAGATGGATGACTCTGTCCCCCTTAGGAGGGAATCCCCGACCACCACCACCCGTCTCCTCCTCTTGGAAGTGGTGGTCGTGGAACCCCCGTCCCTAGGACAGTGCATCTCATGCCGTCTAGTCGATGGGGTCTCCTTCTGATCCATTCCCTCAGATGGCTCTTCAAAATCATTCTCCGCAGTAGTACCTGTGCAGAGAGCCTGAAAATGGTTTCTTACTTCTATCTGAATAGGGGATACATGGCTTTTCCTCATTCTTCTTCTGGAGGTCAACATGCTGCCAATTTTCTTCCCCGTTCTGCGCTGCCCTCTCTGATTCTTCGACATGTTGTGCCTCCAGAACCAAATGCTGACTTCTGCCCAGAAAGTCTTCATTTTCTCTGATGCAACGCAAGGTTGATACTTGTGTCTCTAATCCTTTAACCTTCTCTTCCAATATGGAGACCAGTTTGCACTTTATACAGACGAAGTCACTTCTAACCTCTGGGAGAAAGACAAACATGGCACATCCAATGCAGGTCACAACAGCAGATCAGCTGATGAGACTTTGGGGAAAAAGTGGTTGTTTATCCATAGTTTGAAAATTATTACAATATTTTTGGTCCACTCATAAAACTCAAAAACAATTTCCTATTAAAATTTCAAACTTGTTTATACATTAATCCTCAGTTGCAACTGTGGCAGTGGACTAACTTTACCAAAGGAAGTAAGGAAAATCTTTTTTAGTTATTAAAAGCTGATTTTTATGGTCTCCAGTACCATATACACCTCTACCTCGATATAACACTGTCCTAGGGAGCCAAAAAATCTTACCACGTTATAGGTGAAACCGTGTTATATCGAACTTGCTTTGATCCACCGGAGTGCGCAGCCCAGCCCCCCCCCCGAGCACTGTTTTACCGCGTTATATCTGAATTCGTGTTATATCAGGTCGCGTTATATCGGGGTAGAGGTGCAGTATCTAACAACACTTCCATGAGAAGTCTAATGAGTGCTGGAAGATAAGCAGCCCTGTAACAGGAGCAATCATATATGTATAGTTACAAGCGAGGAGCTATTTATGTAAATTAAGTTCTGTAACTCACAGGAAAAAACCCTAACACACATCTTACAATATACAAAATTTTTGTTTAGTCTTGCCTTGCATACAGTCATATCAAATATAAGACTACCTGGAGTCAATCTAAAAATAATATTTACATTTAATAATCATGTAAACACATATGAAGATTAGGATAGCACATTCTCCCCAAAAGGTAGCTCAGCAATAACCATGCCCCTGAGTGAGCCTCATAAAATCATCAGGCAATGCTCCCCAGAACACCAGTATAAGTTGTATCGGCCTTATTGTGCAAGTAAACTGACCTCAGATAAACAATTTCTACACGTGGGTCATTAAGGGTAAAAAACATTAACAGACATAGTAGCACACAAACTCAGTTGTGCACATTCTGTAAAGCAATTTTTACAAAACCTTGTACTCTGAGAAAAGATCCAATCTTATCATTATGAAAGTGTCAGCAATGGCAAAAATGCAACAAAGAGCATTATAATATAGGAGGCATTACAGATCAAAGAAAGGTGTTAGCAGTTATTATTCCAGGTAAACAGGCTCTAAGTCCTTCTAATTTTCAACCGGTTGAACCCTGTTTTTCATGAACACACTGATTTCATTGGGGTAACAGAAACACAGTTTTGACCACCACAAGCCACAGAGGTTCTCATAAAATAGAGAGAGCTTATTTATTCCAAGGTTTAGCAATTCTAATTTAACCCAAGAATTTCTGTTGTCTCTCGAAAGGAGCAGGGAAGTAATCAGGAAAAGTTTATTTGCATGTACAGTACTGTGGTACTTGGGCTGATTATGATGTGAAAGTTTGCAGATGTTGTTTATGGGTTAGACTAATTCTCCTGCCAGCAACCTCAATGTACCTACTATATAAAATGGATCTTATGGAACTGTAGGTTTAATAAATTTAACTTTACATACTGTAATTCCACTGATGTCAAAGTTAAGCACATGTATAAATCTTTGCATAATCTGGGCCCTAATCAGTAAGCAATGGGAATTCCTGCAGTGCAATGGATTGTTCATTGAGATCACACTGGCTCCCCATGAACAAATGATATCTGTACTGAAGTATGGGCAAAACCATAATGCTAAGATTCTTCCATTCTGAACTGCAAGGTTTCTACAGCAAATATGAGGACAATATAAGCAAACTGGAAAACAGGTTTCAGTCATGATTCTTCGGGTATGTCTACACTACGAAATTAGGTCGATTTTATAGAAGTCGATTTTTAGAAATCGATTTTATACAGTCGATTGCGTATGTCCACACTAAGCGCATTAAGTCGGCAGAGTGTGTCCTCACTACTGTGGCTAGCATCGACTTACGGAGCGGTGCACTGTGAGTAGCTATCCCACAGTTCCCGCGGTCTCCACTGCCCACTGGAATTCTGGGTTCAGCTCCCAATGCCTGATGGGGCAAAAACACTGTCACGGGTGGTTTTGGGTACATGTCGTCAGTCTCCCCTCCCTCCGTGAAAGCAACGGCAGATAATCGTTTAGCGCCTTTTTTCCACGCAGACGCCATACCACGGCAAGGGTGTAGCCCGCTCAGCTCAGCTCACCAACACCGCCGCTGTTGTGTCCTGGGTGCTACTGGCAGCAGACAGTGCAGTAGGTCTGCAAACCATCGTCATACACCACTTCCGCTGCAACTCTGCTCTGCTGCTATTTCCTCGATAGCAAATTTCTCATTGTTGTCTCTCATGGGCTCCTGGGTACGTGTGTTCTTCCTCGGGAAATGTGCGCGGTGCTAACCATCGTCCTCCACTGCTTCCGCTGCAACTCTGCTCTCCTGCAGACGCCATACCACGGCAAGCATGGAGCCCGCTCAGCTCACAGCTGCTGCTGTGAGCGTTGTAAACACCTCGCGCATTATCCTGCGGTATGTGCAGAACCTGCAAAAGCAGGCGAGAAGGCGACAACAGCGCGATCACGATAGTGATGAGGACATGGACACAGACTTCTCTCAAAGCACGGGCCCTGGCAATTTGGACATCATGGTGGTAATGGGGCAGGTTCATGCCATGGAACGCCAATTCTGGGCCCGGGAAACAAGCACAGACTGGTGGGACCGCATCGTGTTGCAGGTCTGGGATGATTCCCAGTGGCTGTGAAACTTTCGCATGCGTAAGGGCACTTTCATGGAACTTTGTGACTTGCTTTCGCCTGCCCTGAAGCGCAAAAATACCAAGATGAGAGCAGCCCTCACAGTTCACAAGGGAGTGGCAATACCCCTGTGGAAGCTTGCAACGCCAGACAGCTACCCGTCAGTCGGGAATCACTTTGGAGTGGGCAAATCTACTGTGGGGGCTGCTGTGATCCAAGTTGCCAGGGCAATGAAAGACCTGGTGATATGAAGGGTAGTGACTCTGGGAAATGTGCAGGTCATAGTGGATGGCTTTGCTGCAATGGGGTTCCCTAACTGTGGTGGGGCGATAGACGGAACGCACATCCCTATCTTGGGACCGGACCACCTTGGCAGCCAGTATGTAAACCACATGGGGTACTTTTCAATGGTGCGGCAAGCACTGGTGGATCACAAGGGACGTTTCACCGACATCAACATGGGATGGCCAGGAAAGGTGCATGATGCTCGCATCTTCAAGAACTCTGGTCTGTTTGAACAGCTGCAGGAAGGAACTTACTTCCCAGACCAGAAAATTACTGTTGGGGATGTTGAAATGCCTATAGTTATCCTTGGGGACCCAGCCTACCCCTTAATGCCATGGCTCATGAAGCCATACACAGGCACCCTGGACAGTAGTCAGGAGCTGTTCAACTATAGGCTGAACAAGTGCAGAATGGTGGTAGAATGTGCATTTGGACGTTTAAAAGCACGCTGGTGCAGTTTACTGACTGGGTTAGAGCTTAGCGAAACCAATATTCCCATCGTTATTACTGTTTGCTGTGTGCTCCACAATATCTGTGAGAGTAAGGGGGAGACGTTTATGGCGGGGTGGGAGGTTGAGGCAAATCGCTTGCCCGCTGATTACGCGCAGCCCGACACCAGGGCGGTTGGAAAAGCACAGCAGGGCGCGCTGCGCATCAGAGAAGCTTTGAAAACCAGTTTCATGACTGGCCAAGCTACAGTGTGACAGTTCTGTTTGTTTCTCCTTGGTTGACTCTACTTCCCTGTAAGCCAACCGACCTCCTCCCTTCGATCACTGCTTTCAGAGGCAATGAAGTCATGATTGTTTCAAAATCATGCATTCTTTATTAATTCATCACACAAATAGGGGGAAAACTTGCAAGGTAGCCCGGGAGGGGTGGGTGAGGAGGGAAGCACCGGGTGGGGTGGTGGATGAGGGGAGGAGGGAAGGACAAGGCCACACTACAGTTCAAAACTTATTGAATGCCAGCCTTCTGTTGCTTGGGCAATCCTCTGGGGTGGAGTGGCTGGGTCCCCGTAGCCTGCTCCCTACCTTCTTGGGCATCTGGGTGAGGAGGATATGGAACTTGGGGAGGAGGGCAGGCAGTTATACAGGGGCTGCAGCAGCGGTCTGTGCTCCTGCTGCCTTTCCTGCATCTCCACCAGATGCCTGAGCATGTCAGTTTGCTCCCCCATTAGCCTCAGAATTGCATCCTGCCTCTTCTCAGCCTGCTCCTCCCTTCTCTCATTGCGTTCATTTAACGCTTTCCTGGACTCTGCCATTGTTTGCCTCCACGCATTCTGCTGAGCTCTTTCAGTGCAGGAGGACTGCACGAGCTCTGAGAACATCTCGTCACGAGTGTGGGTTTTTTGCCTTCTAATCTGCGCTAGTCTCTGGGACGGAAATGATAGGGGGAGCGTAGAAACATTTGCGGCTGCGGGAGGAAAAAAGGGAGAGTAGTATTTTAAAAGATACATTTTAGAGAACAAAGGGAAGACTATTTCACACTGAATCAAGTGATTCACATTACATAGCATATGTGCTTTTGCTACAAGGTCGCATTTTGCCTCTTATATTGAGTGCCTGCCGGTTTGGTGTGAGACATCACACACGCTCGGCTGGGCAATAGAATTTGGCTTGCAGGCAGCAATGGTAAGGCAAAGGGTTTCGGCTTCTTCAACCTTCATAACATGTGGGAACGGTTTCAAACAGCAGCACCCTCCTTTCCCATACCAAGCAAAGCCCGTTGGGTTGGCCATTTAAAAGGCGGGGCTGCGGTTTTAGGGTGAATGTGCAGCACAATCCAATCCCCCCCACCCAATTCTCTGGGATGATCGCCACCCCCAACCCCCACGTGGCTAGTATCAGGGAAGATCCCGGTCAGCCATGAATGGGACTCCCCCCACCGCGTGGCTAACAGCAGGGATGATTTATTTTCAGCCAAAGGCAAACAGCCAAAGCCCGGACCCATTTGCTGCAAGGTTTTGTTCTGCAATGATTCCAGACTACTTGCTACTGGCCTGGCATGGTAAATTAATCATTAAACACCCTTGCTTTTAAACCCTGTATTATATTTTCAAAGGTACACTCACCAGAAGTTCCTTCTCCGGCTTTATGGTCTGGGAGCCCGCCTTGGGAGGGTTGGGAGGGTATCAGCTCCAGGGTGATGAACAGTTCCTGGCTGCCGGGGAGAAGGGATTCTCCGCTTGCCTGCTGTGCGCTATGCTATCCTCAACCACCTCCTCATCTTCAAACTCCTCATCCCTGTTGCATGAGACTCCTCCTTTGCAGGTGTCCACAGACAGTGGTGGGGTAGTGGTAGGGGCCACCCCCATAATTGCATGCAGCTCATCCTAAAACCGGCATGTATGAGGCTCTGACCCGGAGCGACTGTTTGCATCCTTTGTTTCTTGGTAGGCTTGCTTCAGGTCCTTAACTTTCATGCGGCACTGCTGTGTGTCCGTGTTGTAGCCTCTGTCCATCACGCCCTTGGAGATTTTGGCAAATATATTGGCATTTCGTCTTTTGGAACGGAGTTCTGCCTGCATGGATTCTTCTCCCCAAACAGTGATCAGATCCAGTACCTCCCGTTCGGGCCATGCTGGAGCTCTTTTACGATTCTGGGACTCCATGGTCACCTCTGCTGATGAGCTCTGCATGGTCACCTGTGCTGATCCGCTCGCCACACTGGCCAAACAGGAAATGAAATTCAAAAGTTCCCGGGGCTTTTCCTGTCTACCTGGCCAGCGCATCTGAGTTGAGATGCTGTCCAGAGCGGTCACAATGGAGCACTCTGGGGATAGCTCCGGGAGGCCAATACCGTCGAATTGTGTCCACACTACCCCAAATTTGACCCAGCAAGGTCGATTTTAGCGCTAAACCCCTCGCCGGAGAGGAATACAGAAATCGATTTTAAGAGCCCTTTAAGTCGACAAAACAGGCTTGGTCGTGTGGACGGGTGCAGGGTTAAATCAACCTAACGCTGCTAAATTCGACCTAATCTCGTAGTGTAGACCAGGGCTTCATGAGATTAATAGGGTTAAACTGAGCTCAAGATCTGATAGTATCATGTGATAAATAGAAACAATCAATGTAAAATAACACTTTAAAAAAATCTCACCAATAAAGGAATTTTTTAAGAATTCAAAATACCAGGCAACAGTCCAGAGTAAGAATTAAGGGTGTGGCCTATGCTGAGTCCCTCCTTTTGCTTAGAAGAGAAACGTACACAAATAATATTTTTTTAAATCAGTTTTTTGATTTTTCCCTCAAATAAAAAAGGGTCTGTTTTAAATTGTGTAAGACAATTGTATATTTCATGCCAACATTAGGCACGGAGGAGACTTTTTAAAGTTCACTAACTGAAATAAAAAATTATTAATACTACTTTAATTATTGCATAGAAGCACAGAATTTAGACTATCAAGGTTGGAAGGGACCTCAGGAGGTCATCTAGTCCAACCCCCTGCTCAAAGCAGGACCAATTCCCAACTGATGTAATATACTATCACAGTTTTTGGATTAATCATTCTATTGGAAGACGCTATTAGTTCTTTATGCCAGAAAATATTGATATTATGTAATTATTCTGAAATGCAATAACAAAAACCAGTTTTTAAAATCTGAGTGTTATAGTTCATGTTATGCTCCACATTATTAAATGTTTATGCATGTAATCTACTCTGCTGCCCATACATTTTAATCAGATACTTTCTGCTTTTATAATAATCACCCAATTTAAGTGAAAATTATTGTAGCTATAGATGTATGAAGTTGTAAACTGCCTCAACTTCATAATAATCTGTATCACTCTATATATTTTTGTAGATAATAGAATATCCACAAATTGACAAGTGGAAACACCTGAATGCATTCTGAAACTTGCAGATAATACTCATGAACTAATAAATGTGAAAGGATACATTATAAATCAGTTCAAATATTATTCCCTTTAATTAGGTCATTAGAACAACACAGTCTTCTAAGCAAACTGAAAAAGTCACTGATGTATGGCAATTAGACCAAGGCATCACCACTATTGTGCTAATAAGTAGCATCTGAAAAACTGTATAGTACTTGTTTCGTTGTTGGATCCTATCATTGCAAGTAATGATTTCTGGGGGGTTAACAATCTGATTTAATAAACCATCAGGTATTACGTGGTTTCTTGTCTCCAGTATCTGTTACAATTATTTTAAAAGGTTAAAACATGAGACCAAGAGTCAAGTCATCATTATCCCAGCAAACCTGTTAAGCAAAACTGATGAGACATTTCCAGCTGAAGAAACAGCTAAAACCTTTTATGCAGGCTACAATAACTGAATAATCACTTCTTAAAGCCAACTTTAAAAACATTCATGGGGTATTACTATACCATACTGCAAGATTAATTATAGATATACAACAATATAGACATTTATAGGCTTCAAAAGGGTCACAAATCATCAAAACAAAACACTGTTCAGAACTTTTATCTGTCTGATTTTAAATGGCACACAGTCAAGATTTTATATATCTTTATCCACTGCATTTTCCAGTAAGCCAGAAAGTGTCTCATTTTTTCTTTCACTATGATGGTAGTGGCACATTTTCCACATCCCCCATAACAAAATAGAAATTAACGTTGGATTGACCTAAAAGACAACTGATTTCTTTAGGAAGGATCACACATTGACACTACTCACTAGACAGTTACTTTTTCTTACAATTAACTTCCCCAAAAACACAGAGAAATGTGGTTATTTTTCCTCTAACAGAAGTCTAATTGGCTGTGAACATATATACTGTACTGTAGGTCTTATGCTCTTAGAAGAACTGGTTACCTCACTCTTCCAGTGATATTTATGACCCTGTAACTCTAAGATGTTATATTGTTATCTCACTGCACAGTGTGACACACACAAATAATTTTGTAAACAAAATGTCACTGATCAATTCTAACAGTGAATCATTTGCTCCTATATTTATAAAGCTGAATATTAAGGACGAGGTACCTTTTGCCATTATGTGTTTAGTCTCTAAAGTCTGAAGTGTATTTTCTTACCTCAGCATCTTGAGTTTCCTGATGTAATAAAGTCAGACCTGTTAGGTCTTCTAAGAAGGAATGTGAGGAATTAAAAACTTTTGCAAGGAAATTAAACCCCTCTCGCTCATACTGGTCAAGGACCTGTGAAGTAAACAGACAGAAAAGGGAATAAATACAACATGTAAAAGGTTTACTATTACTCATTGCTACATATAGTCTATGAAATAAAGGGTAAGCTTTTTGCACACCCATACAATTATTGAGCAATGGCTAATGAAGAAAATCACAGTGGGGTAGGGATGAGGAGAAGAATTGACAGTACTGCAAACATTTTCATACCACTGCAGAGAATCTTTCATTTCAGAACTACCAATACAAAAAATGCCAATAAAAAAAGTTGTATTCTCCTCCAAAATCATGCAGAAAAATTTTGCAGATTCTGTAGAACCTGGTGGAAACCTCCATTACACTTTATTTGTTCTGTTTTGTACGTCATGTACAACTGGGACAAAATTTTTAGCTATCGCAACACAGAGTGTACATGTCATTCCTTTGACAAGAGATCTATTTTACATAGGATTTTTAATTTCCTAATGGTATGACTTTTTAATCACATACTATAGAAAATTACTATATTGTCCCCCCTTTATTTCTTCCCATATGTGATATATATATATATTGCATATACAATTTCTATTGCATATTTTTTTCTGTCCATTTTGAAAAGTCCTCCCAATCACCACATCATCTTAAGTAGAATGCTAAGCACTTTTGGATAAGATCCAAGAGCATGCCGCAAAGCTGAAATGTTTAGGAAAAAAATTCTCCTGTTATGTATTGTTCATATTCCACCTTTTAATGTTTTTGTGGTGAAACAGCTGGGAACTGTACTGCTAATTCCTATTAATTACATTCACTCTGCTTCAGAAGGTAGGTAGCTTCCCCTAAAACTGAAGTAGTTCATTCTCCCTGGACTGCAAAAGAAGCTGGAAGTGCTGCAGCTAGTACTCTCTTTAATAATCACTAAGTGGATTCAACTAAGTGAGACTCAATGTAAGTGATTATATTTTGTTTTATTTTAAATGAAGCATCCATTCAGTGCTCCTAGTATATTTACTATAAAAAAATTTACAACTCAGAAATGAAGTCCTTCTTGCCCAGTCATTTAAAATTAACCAAAATCACCTCTTACCCCTCTTCAACAACCTCATTCTTTTCTAGTCCAGCCCCTCCTCAAAAGCCTAGGAGCCTTGAATTGCTCTAGCAGAAAATTGTGGGAACTTGCACAAATTGTCAGCATTCATCATTAGAGATGCAGCAGAATACGTCTACAGGGCTTTCCCATACGGTTCTCTAGAACTTCCAGCAAACTGCCCCAGGGGAATCTAATAGTTTTCAGCTGACAGCACTAGAAGTTTATTTGGCTAAGGAGTCTGGGATATTGAGTCAAATCTTATTGTTAGATGTTCATTTAGTAGCACAATTAGCTACTGCCAGGGCCGGCTCCAGGCACCAGCTTACCAAGCAGGTGCTTGGGGCGGCCACTTCGGAGAGGGGCGGCACGTCCAGCTGTTCGGCGGCAATTCGGCGGATGGTCTCTCACTCCTGCTCGGAGCAAAGGACCTCCCGCCGAATTGCCGCCTCAGATCGCGATCGCGGCTTTTTTTGGGGGGGGGGGTTGTTTGGCTGCTTGGGGCGGCCAAAACCCTGGAGCCGGCCCTGGCTACTGCATACTTAGGTTTCCATGTATTACAGACAATTATGAAAGAATGAAAAATATTTTATATTAAAGAGGAGGAAAGCTTCTGCAAAATTCAAAGAGTTAAACAGTTCTAGAGGTGGTACTTTTGAAATGGAAATCTCTGAATGCTGACATCAATAATCTCTTAACAGCGTTAATCTGAGGAAGGACAAATAAATGGATACGGCAGAATGAAGAATTAAGCCTCTTCTTAAATCAAGCCATACACATTTAAACACTGAGACATTAATAGCACTATATATTCGGGTAGGAAATCTGGAGAAACTGTTATTAATACTCCAGAGATGTATTTCATCATACCAGGTTTATGCGTTTTCTCTTTAGTGCATAGGTCTGTGTGAGAAGTTAATCTGAGTAAGAAGACAAACTTTCTTACATAATGATATTTTTAAAATTCACTCCTTAGAAATGAAAACACCACCCTTAGCTAAGTGCACACAATATATATGTAGAGAATTGGGAAACAGCCTTCCATTTGAGATGTGCCATTATCTAGCATATACTGCAATACCTTTTCAAAATATATATATTTTAATGACTACTCTCCGTTCCAAAAGTCTATTAAAAGCAACCAGATGTGCAGCAGTTTCTTGCATCTGGCTCTTCGTGAAACACTGCATATAGAAGTCAATTTATAAACTTGGACTGTGTTCAGAGTTAGGCCTGCATGTAGTCTGCAGAGTTATCATCATTATCCGATATGTGGTGTTATTAATTTACTTTGTTGGAACCACAATACAGAGTTTATATGACATCTCTTTAATGATGTAGGCCAGATTATATGCATGGTATGTAACAGCAACACACAGTCCACTTGGCATACACTGTAGCATTATCCTGAAATATTAGAAGCATGTCAAATACAAAGCAGATGATAACATAATATATTGGTCCTTGCCCACAGTTAAAATTTGAAGGATGTACACTACTTTTGGATAATCAAATGCTAAGGAAGTGGAAAAAAGGTAATACAGGCTCAAGTGACCAAGTATTAATGAAAGGATACTCTCAAAGGTTCAATCAGTTTTTAAATCGTGTATTTTCTTTTGTTAATACTAACAACTTGGAAGCTATAAACAAGTAGTTACACATGTCAAATCCCTGGTACAATCCTTGTCCCCCTGCTGCTTCCTCTTGCCCCCAGTGAAATACAGCACCAGCCCAATTTCCCTCTCCCAAGTTCTGTTTCATTCTACCCTCCTAAACCCAGACAACACTAGATTCTAGCCAAATGCCCATCTCCTAAATTCCCAAGAATTGTGACTCAACTCAGATTTGAACCTTTCCTGCTGCTGCTTCCCTCGTGGGCCAAGTATCATTCCTTCAGCAGCCAGAGTTCTGTATACAAACTGCCCTGCTTTATTTCAAGTATGCCTCTAAGCCTTTCTATATTTGCCACAATAGCTGTGCATGAATACTTATGTTTGCATTATGTGTACTTGCAAATGAGCAGCTTGCATGATTGCACTGACATTTTCAGTGCACAGTATTTGTTTTGGATGGATGACCTGGAAGTGGAGGAATTTTTTTGTATGTTGTTGTAATGCTTCTTTGTAATGTGATCAGTATGGAAATTCCAATTAAATGTACTTTTAAAAAAAGGTATGTTCATAAAATATGAATATTAATAAAATAAGGTATGTTAATTCATAAAACTATGAGCTTGGGGTATATTATTTTGGGGTCTGTTAAATTGTAACATAACCTATTTAAATTGCATATGAATATTATACTATTATGACCAAATCTCCTATTGCTATAAATTGATCTTAAACTATATTTTTCTAGAGTTGAAATTCAATTCTGTTATACATACACACTTTCATGTGAACATGTTGCTGGCTTCACATGATCTTACAATGGTATATTTAGGTTAGGAAGGCAAACATGATAGTACAGTGTCAGTGTCTTGAAAATCTATAATATCAACCTAGACAGACATTGCTTCTAGAACACACTTCTACAAGCCTTGTGGATGGGGGGGAAGCGGTAGACGTGGTATATCTTAACTGTAGTAAAGCTTTTGATACTGTCTCACATGACGTTCTCATAAACAAACTAGGGAAATGCAACCTAGATGGAACTACTATAATGTGGGTGCATAACTGGCTGGAAAACCATTCCCAGAGAGTAGTTATCAGTGGTTTACAGTCATGCTGAAAGGGCAAAACAAGTGGGGTCCCACAGGGATCAGTTCTCGGTCCACTTCTGTTCAATATCTTCATCAATTATTTAGATAATGGCATAGAGAGTACACTTATAAAGTTCGTGAACAAAACCAAGCTGGGAGGGGTTGCAACTGCTTTGGAGGATAGCATTAAAATTCAAAGTGATCTGGACAAACTGGAGAAATGGTCTGAAGTAAATAAGATGAAATTCAATAAGAACAAATGCAAAGTACTCCACTTAGAAAGGAACAATCAGTTGCACACATACAGAATGGGAAATGACTGCCTAGGAAGGAGAACTGCGGAAAGGGATCTGGGGGTCATAGTGGACCACAAGCTAAATATGAATCAACAGTGTAACACTATTGCAAAAAAAGCAAACACCATTCTAGGATGTATTAGCAGGAGTGCTGTAAGCAAGAAATGAGAAGCAATTCTTCCACTCTACTCCGCACTGATTAGGCCTCAACTGGAGTATTGTATCCAGTTCTGGTGCCACATTTAAGGAAAGATGTGGACAAATTGGAGAAAGTCCAGAGAAGAGCAACAAAAATGATTAACGGTCTAGAAAACATGACTGACGAGGGAAGATTGAAAAAATTGGATTTGTTTAGTCTGGAAAAGAGAAGACCGAGAGGGGACATGCTAACAATTTTCAAGTACATAAAAGGTTGTTACAAGGAGGAGAGAGAAGAATTGTTCTTCTTAACCTCTGCGGATAGGACAAGAAGCAATAGGCTTAAATTGCAGCAAAGGAGGTTTAGGTTGGACATTAGGAAAAATTTCCTAACTTTTCAGGGTGGTTAAGCACTGGAATAAATTGCCTAGGGAGGTTGCAGAATCTCCATCATTGTTTAACTTGCTCTTAAAAATCTCCAAACACCTGTCAGGGATGGTCTAGATAATACTTAGTCCTGCCATGAGTGCAGGGGACTGGATTAGATGACCTCTCAAGGTCCCTTCAAGTCCTATAATTCTATGATTCATGTAACAGGTCCCAAGATTTTGAACAACAAAACCAAAAAAGAGCTAACAATAAAATATGTTTTAAGTTGAATAGTTCATTGACTACAGGCATATTTCTAGTCTTACAAACAGAAAACTAAACTTTATCTTGGACCAAACTAAGAATAGAGTCCATGTAAGTTCCACAACCCAAGGCACAGGACCAAAAGAAACTGGTAAGTCAAGGAACCTATCATGGAGAATATCCTTGCAGCAACTCCATGTCTACTGATCTCAACAGTAGTAGCATCACACAAAGGAAGAAAAATGGTTTCTCTGGTAGGATAGACCTAGACCATTTAGGGATTTATTTATAGGTCAATGTCAACACCTTAAACTCCACCTGAAATTCTCAGCCCATATTTATTTATTCAATTTATAACTACCACATGAAAGAGTGCCCATCCCAAGCTCTGGTCATTCTTTAAAACTCTTAAAATATAATTAATTTTAAATAGACTCTGACAATTACCCACCCTTAGTACTAGCTGAACCGAAGCAAGAGAGGAACAAAACTTGCATTGCTCACTAAATAAAAACGCACCTCCTTATTAACTCTGCTAACAGTTTCATCTACACATTGATTAGGAGGGATGACAATGCAGAACCTGTTGGTACTCCACAAGAGAGAAACCTCCAAGCTGAAGAGCTATCACCCAACATTGTTCTCTGGGAGCTCTCTGAGAGAAAAGAACAAAGCCATGGAAGAGCAGCCTTATCCACTTCAGCCAGAAACAAGACACTGACCACCTCTTGACACACAGTGTCAAAAACATAATAATTCAACTTCCGATCTTTATCCATCACCAGAAGATGACCATCAATCAACGTTACAAGTGTGGTCTCTATTCTGTACCCAGGTCAGAACCACAACTGATAAGAAACTAGGAAGTCAGAGGTATCCAGGTACACAGAGTTCTCTTACCACAAACTTTTCCCTAAACTTAACCAAATATGGACGATTAGATAGTGGTCAATACTGGCTATCTTGTCAGCATCAGGAGATACAGAGCTCAAGCACATGCTTTCTCTAGTGCAAATGGCACTCCGTCTTTACCTGAAGAGGAATTCTGTTTAAGTTCAAAAACTTTTCTCTCTCGCCAACAAAAGTCGGTCCAACATATTAGCTTACCCACCTTGTGTCTCTAGTATCCTGAGACCAACACTGCATACACTCTTCAAAGGTGTCACTGACAGTTTCCACCACTAAAGATTCTATAATTCCCACCCACTTGCCTTTGCCAGTCAGGAAGGACAAAAGACCCAAAGCAAAAATTACGGCATGAAGTTCTCCCAGCACATCCAGACACTGGGTTGAGCTCAAACATGGAAGACTTAGCATTTGTCCCTTCCAAATATTGTTCTTCCTCCTCAGATACAGTTAGCTGAGGTTTGAATCAGACTGATTTTATCCACAAAGCAACCTTAAATTTCATCACCACAAGAGGGCCTTTATAATTAAAAATTGTATCAATTTTCTGAACTAAAAATAAATAAGTAAACATTAAACTATAAAAGGGAGAAATAGTAGCAACTGGTATTTGACATAGCATCAATATCTGATCAACATACACTGTACTACAGAAATGCAATGATGACATGTTATCCTTATTAGCAGATATCCCAAACTCTCAGGTGGAAGCATCAGTTGCATTTGTAGCTATAGAACATAATAAGGAAGTAGAAGACAGACTGAGGAAGATTATTCATCCCAAACTCCCATGCCAATAGACCACACAAGCATACTCTGCAGGTAGTCAGGAATAAATCAGACATCAGCTAATCACAACATAATTTCCAAAAAGCATTTCCAGATTAAATAAGTGCCCAATTTGTTGTTGCGCACAAAGGGAATTCTCTCCTGTTTAGCCATGTCCCAAAGGGCAGGAATCCTAAATTCTATGGTTGGTGTGGTTTTGCTTTTCTGGTTCACTAGAATTATTTTCTTTGCTGCTAATACAGTTCTCAGGACATCAGGATGATTGGTCTGAACAGGGCTTTTACTGGAGGACAAATATTTGAGATATGGTATTATCAAAGCCATCTTCTATATAGCGTAGATGTACATATACACTTATCTATTAAAATATATTACTGTGACGCTCACCAGGGATACTCAGGGTTGAGAGACACAGCAGGTGGTGATGAGGTGCATCCACTCCCTGAAATCAGCAGCCTCTGGCAACATAAGCACTATCTTCCATGCCTCTGCAGGCCCTGCTCTCTGTACAGGAAGTTATAGGCACAGACCAATCCCTGAGTCCTCAGAGCATTCCCTGCAGTTCATAGGTGCTAGAACTAGGTGTGCTGGTGGTGCTGCCGCACCCCCTGGCTTGGAATGGTTTCCATTATATACAGAGTTTGCAGTTTGGTTCAATGGCTCTCAGCACCCTCACTATAAAAATTGTTCCAGCACCTATGCTGCAGTATGCAGACCATTAGACAAAATTAGAAAGGCCAAGGCACAAAACGAGATTAAACTAGCTAGATATATAAAGGGTAACAAGAAAAAATTCTACGAATATATTAGAAGCAAGAGGAAGACCAAGGGACAAAGTAGGCCCATTACTCAATGATGGGGGGGAAACAATAACAGAAAATGTGGAAATGGCAGAAGTGCTAAATGACTGTTTTATTTTTCACCAAAAAGGTTAGTAGTGATTGGATGTCTAACATAGTGAATGCCGGTGAAACTGAGGTAAGATCAGAGGCTAAAATAGGGAAAGAACAAGTTCAAAATTACTTTGACAAGTTAGATGTCTTCAAGTCACCAGGGCCTGATGAAATACATCTTCGAATACTCAAGGAGCTGACTGAGGCGATATCTGAGCCATCAGCAATTATCTTTGAAAAGCTATGGAAGATAGGCGAGATTCCAGAGCACTGGAAAACAGCAAATATAGTGCCCATCTATTAAAAGGGGAATAAGGACAACCCGGGGAATCACAGACCAGTCAGCTTAATTTCAGTACCCAGAAAGATAATGGAGCAAATAATTAAACAATCAACGAACACCTAGATGATAATATGGTGATAAGTAACAGTCAGCATGGATTTGTCAAGAACAAATCGTGTTAAACCAATCTAATAGCTTTCTTTGACAGGGTAACAAGCCTTGTAGACAGGAGGGAAGCGGTAGATGGGGTATATCTTGACTTTAGTGAAGCTTTTGATACCATCTTGCATGACCTAATAAACAAACTAGGGAAATATAACCTAGACGGAGCTATTTATAAGGTGGGTGCATAACTGGTTGGAAAACCATTCCCGGAGAGTAATCATCAGTAATTCACAGTCAAGCTGGATGGGCATATTGAGTGGGGTCCCATAGGGATCAGTTCTGGGTCTGTTCTGTCCAATATCTTCATCAATGATTTAGATAATGACAGAGAGTACACATAAAGTTTGCGGATGATACCAAGCTGGGAGGGGTTGCAACTGCTTTGGAGGATAGCATTAAAATTCAAAACGATCTGGACAAACTGGAGAAATGGTCTGAAGAAAATAGTCTAGAATTCAATAAGGACAAATGCAATGTACTCCACTTAGGAAGGAACAATCAGTTGCACACGTAGAAAATGGGAAATGACTGCCTAAGAAGGAGTACTGCAGAAAGGGATCTGGGGGTCATAATGGAACACAAGCTAAATATTAGTCACTGTTGCAAAAAAAAAAAAAATCATTTTGTTTGCTGCTGCAAAGAAAACATTTTGGGGTGTATTAGCAGGAGTGTGGTAAGCAAGACACAGGAAATAATTCTTCCACTCTACTCCACGTTGTTTGCTTAGTCAAGTTTAGTCTCTAGAAAGCATGTTATGATTTTGTTTTATATGTAACCATTTGTTTCCATTATTCTTTCTCACTATCACTTACATTCTTTGATAATAAACTTATACTTGTTTTCACTATAAATACATGTGAGTGCTCTGGTGTTAAGCAAAATGATGATACTGAGTTGACTCTTACAAGCTGGTGGGTACTGTTCCTTTGGGAACAGCAGGCCTGGTAATACTGTGAGTATTCTGTGGCTAATCATTGAATCGTAGGACTGGAAGGGACCTTGAGAGGTCATCTAACTCAGTCCCCTACATTTATGGCAGGACTAAGTATTATCTAGACCAGTGGTCTCCAAACTTTTTTGATCGCGCACCCCTATCAGTAAAATTTTTTTGAGCATGCACCCCCTGCCGCGCCAAAGCACAAAAAAAAAAAAAAAAACCCACAAAGAAAAGCACTCCTCCTGCCGCGCACCACCAAGGATCCTCTTGCGCACCCCACTTTGGAGAGCACTGATCTAGACCATCCCTGACAGTGTTTGTCTAACCTGCTCTTAAAAATATCCAATGATGCAGATTCCACAACCTCCCTAAGCAATTTATTCCAGTGCTTAACCACCCTGACAGGAAGTTTTTTCTGATGTATAACCTAAACCTCTCTTGTTGCAATTTAAGCCCATTGCTTCATGTCCTATCCTCAGAGGTTAAGGAGAATAATTTTTCTCCCTCCTCCTTGTAACAACGTTTTATGTACTTGAAAACTGTTAGCATGTCCCCTCTCAGTTTTCTCTTCTCCAGACTAAACAAACCCAATTTTGTCAATCTTCCCTTATAGGTACTTTTGCACACTCAACCAACCAACCAAAACGAAGACCATATTCTCCTGCTCACCAATGTGAGCTACTGCGAAACTATGGAACTATCCCATCACCTCCTCCTTTCTTCTTGTATTTCTTCCCTGATTTCTTTCCCACACAGCACGCCCCTCTTCAGTCCTTTGTAGAAGAGGGACCAGCAAAGTAATATGCTTCTCTGCACTCCACATCCATTCCACTATCAGAGTTAGAGTGATCCACCACCTTTCAAAATAATTTCCCTTTCTAATGCATCTGCATGTGTCTTTGATGATTGTAGCTTTTCTCCTAGGCTGATGAGACACCCTCCCTTCCAGTCTTCACTTTGCAGAGTTTTGGCCTCATATGAGCTCATATGAGAGCGTGATGGCTCTTAAATCGAATAAAAGATGTTGTGGATGTGCATAACCACCAGGGTTAATTAGTCTAGTACTGAAACTATTTTTGTAACTGATACATTTTATTAGCAGCCCTTTTTATTCCAGTCTGTTTACTAAAGTAAAAGAATTGAATCTGATGATAGGGGAATAATATAGGGGATTTAGTGTAAAAGAGCTTGTTTTGAAATGCAAAACAGATGTATAACTGTGGTGTTAGATGCTTTTAACAGTCTGCTCCACAAAGAAGTCTGAACTCTTGGATAGAAAGAGCTTCAATAAGAGAATCTCTGTCTCTAGGACTACATCATATAATCATATTTACCATATGGTTAAGTAAAAATATGAAATACAAGCTGCTGATTTTAATTGCCTACCACTGATGCACAAACTGGCTCAAGTTTAGATGTTCATTTTTACCACATCATTTTTTAATCTTTAGTGATGTTTAAGCTTTTTTAAAAATTAACAATACAGCTGCAAAGCCTGAAACAATGGTATATTAAAAGCTTCAGGGAAAATAAAATGTGAGATTACTTCTACTGATAATGGATTTATTAGTTATATTTTTAAAAGTCATTATTAAATCATAAATATGGGTTTGTAAGTCACCTTCTAAGGCTGTGCTTTAAATAACAGATACTGGTTTTGAGTAAAGAACTTGTACTGGTCCTTTGTTGTTCCTCCCCTTTGTCTGTCTCCCACCCCTCCTACAAAAAAGAAAAAGAAAAAAGTTTAACCATTTCAAGAAAAGAAGCTCACAGAAAGTTACATTTTGTCAGAGAAAATTATACAAACTGGCAAGTTTTGCAGGCACCTGGAAGTCAGCCAGCCAGAATAGGTACGGTGATGCTCTGTTTTCAAATATAGAATTATGTTTACAATTACGATACATGTTAACTCACTGAGAAGTGACACGTCAATTTCAGTGACTGCATGTAAAACAAGAGTCATTTAGGAGCCCTGCCAGTTAAACTCTCCAGAGTCCTATCTAATTACAGTTGCAACAGGAAGTACAATGGAGAACTAGAATGGCCATGAACTGTGCTATTGCCTGAGTGTGCACTGCATATAAAAGTGGGAGAGGAACTGAAGACAAGGGACCCAATTCCCTGTGGCACAGGTTCTAGGGAACAGAAATCTAAGTTTGCAGAGGCAGTGCTGTGAACACTCAATTTTATTGCAAGTCTTCTGATAGTTGAAGTTTTTCTTAAAGGCTCAGCTTCTAGAATCACAAGATTTTGTGAGGATCTGAGTTTTCATTAGTGTCTTGCCCTCATAGTTGTGGAGAAAAGCTTGAAAAATTGACCCCTAAGGGCTCAAAATCCATAAGACAAGAACCCAACTTTGATTACTTTTTAAAAATCTCTTTATTTTTAAGGCACTCTCACTATTTTGGGGGACCTGACTCATGATTTTTTAACACCTATGGTTGGCAATATTGCAGGAGTGCAAGGTGATTATAACCTAAAATCCCTGCTCCACCTAAGGGGCAGTAGCTGGCTGTCACTATATCAAAAATAATGTATCATCCTTTTTATGACATTGCACCCACTTATCTGTCACCCCCCAAATCCATTATCCCACCCAAAGCCACAATCAGCCTGAAAAGGCTCTTTTACAAGAATAATCAAACTCCACAGAAGTGTTTCCTCCTTCCCCACCAATATTGCACTTGCCTGAGGCCCAGGAAATGTTCAGTCTTAGACTGTACCGCATAAGTGCACACGGCCACGTGACCCAAAAGTTTGAGGCAAAACCAGGCTGTCATGGTATCGGGGAGTGTCCCTCTTGGACTGTTGCTTCTTACCCTTTTTTCTCAGGACCAGAGATGGAGAATAGTGCTGAAAAACAAACGGTGCTGGAGGGGCGCTTTGCACCGAAGTTGAAGTGCTCAGTGCCAGATTCGATCAGCTTGGCTCTGACGCCAGGCTAAGTGCGGCTTACATTAGGATAGCCCTTCGTCTAACCTCCCTGTCTTTCTCTGTAAGAGGCTTGAAGTCCCAACAGATATCACAACACTTCTACATGAGCCTCTCCCAGACACTTCAGACAACTAGAGTGTGGGTCACTCACCAGCACAGGCTTGCCGCAGGAGGCACAGGGTTTGAAGCCCAGGGAGTGCCTAGCCCCAGGGGTGAAGGGAGCCCCTCTATGTTAAAGGGTCTAACTATCTACTTAGAGGTTTTTAAGGTCAGGCTTGACAAAGCCCTGGCTGGGATGATTTAGTTGGGGATTGGTCCTGCTTTGAGCAAGGGGTTGGACTAGATGACCTCCTGAGGTCCCTTCCAACCCTGATATTCTATGATTGATCTACACTAATACTATTTACAATATTTATACTACTACTAAAACTAAGACTAATAAACTAAGCTGAAGAGAAACCACTGAATAACACTTTGCCAAAGCAAGAGGAGTTGTTCCAGTGACCATCACAGGCAATAAGAAGGAATTCAGAGGGTGTGGGACCGGTAGTGCCCCTTATACTGGCACATGAGCGCTTGACATCAGGGGCGCTTGAGCCAGACCAACGAATATTGCTGAGGGAAAAATTTCCGGCAACAGTGCATGCAGCATGCGCACACCTAACGTAGAATAGACATGAGCAAGTACTTGAAGAACTGAAACATTTGTAAAATTGGTTACTGTAACATGTGGGGGGCATATAAAAATGCATGATGTGATATAAAGGTTTATCAGAAATCACTAGTGATGACTTGCATAAATAACTTATGACTGCATCACTCATTGTAATGTGGTCATCCTAAATTCATGCCCATAAAACCATCATACCACACCACTATGTATTGTGCACATGGATGAGAGTGAGTTTGAGTACACACTCACAAACACACACATATCCCTATATACATACATTATATTATTTTTATGATCTCATTCATAAAATTAAGTTTCTGAAAAGGACTGCAATCCAGGTGCAAGCCTGAGGGGGTTGTGTTGAAATAGTTGGATGGTTATAGACCAAGAGCCAGCTATGGCATCATTTTTGGCTGGTGCCCAAGTACTGAAAATATCCTATGTATAAATAACTGTCTCCCCATTTTCCTGTAATTAATATTTAAAAGGAAAGCAATCAGGGTGGAAGAATATATTCTCAGCTCATGTAAGTATAAATGTTTTATGTTAAAAATTCATCTAAATGAGAAATTCCTATTTTGATTGGGGGGGGGATCTGTAGCAATTTGAAAATGTTTTGTCTGTTCCTTATAGGTTGTAAGAGTGTTCATAAATGTCAATATTTAAATGTAATGTAGATTAATTTGGGGGTGTGATTGACAGCAAACAGAAAGTATTACCCTCCTGTACAGCATGTCCTCAAAGATGTCTTTCCAAGTCTGGCTGTTTTTATCCTACTATGAGATTGCTTCAGATTCCAATCCTTACTTTAGGGGACTGGGAGAAGAGAAGGAAAACATTTTTTAAAGTTACTAATGTATCACGTTTGTGTAACCTTGCCCTGTGTGTATAGGTGGCATGGGCTAGAGGGGACTGAGCCCCTCCAAATCAAACTACCTATCAACTCCCCAACTGCCTGGCTCTCTCCCTCCCCGCCCCCATGCATGTACAGGTCTGCATGCCCTGATATGTGCAACATGACACTATGGCGGTCTCCTCCAGCTTCTTCCTAGTGGCAAGAGCCAGTGTGTCGGAATGGGGAGCCAGGGCCACACCAGCACTGGGGGACAGGTGGAATTTCTGCTGCCCAAGCTAGCTCTCCAATCCACCGGGTCCAGGAGCTGGGGTGAGTGCAGGGTTAGGCAGGTTCACTCTGTAATCCCCAGGCCCAACCCTGCACAGGACAGGAGACGAGCTGCTGCTGCCTGGGATGAGTGCTGGGCAAACTCGCTCTGCAACCTCCATAGGACAGGAGCTGCCACTGCCCCAGGGTAAGTGTGGGACAGGCTCGGTCTCCAACCCTCCTCCTGCACTGGGCCCGGATACAGCTGGACCCAGCCCCATGAGACAGGAGTCAGCGCTGCCTGGGGTGAGTGTGGAGCGGGCTTGCCCTCGAACCCCGCTCTCTAGGTCTCTCCCAGCCTGGCCTAGCCTCTCCCCAACAATATCTATGCCTGTGTGTGTAAAGTTCTCAGGAAGCTAGTGTGCTTGTCCCATCTCCTGAAATGGATTCCTTGTATATTTCACCTACAGGAAACTCTTTCATGACATCTAAAATAGATGGCGTAAGAATTTAACTAGACAGTGCTACTAGCACTTTTAACTCTTCTTCCCCACCCCAACTGGGATGAAATCTCTCTGTGCAAGGCATTGTACATACAGTAAGAGAGAATCCCTGTCTGGAAGCATTTACAATCCAAACAGAAAAAAAACAGAAAGAGCAGGAGAAAAGAAATATTATCCCCATTTTTAGAGATGGGAAACTGAAGCACATATATGGGGGGGGGGCCTTCAAAGGTATTTAGTTGTCCAAAGATTCAGATAGGTGCCTAGTGGGGTTTTCAAAAGTGCCTCAATAGGTTAGGCGCCTAATTCCTATTGATTTCAATGGAAGTTAGCATCTAAATACCTCTAAATCTGGCCCTAAAAATCACATAGGAATCTGTGGCAGAGCCGGGAACTGAATCCACATCCAGAGTCCTAGTGTCCGCCGCTAATGTACAAACTGGCTCAAGTTTAGATGTTCATTTTTATCACATCATTTTTAAATCTTTTGTGATGGTTAAGCTTTTTTAAATTAATAATACAGCTGCAAAGCCTGAAACAGTAGTATATTAAAAGATTTGGGGAAAATAAAATGTGAGATTACTTATAACTAATAAATGCATTATCAGTAGATTTTTAAAAGTCATTATTAAATACACCTCTACCCCGATATAACGCTGTCCTCAGGAGCCAAAAAATCTTACCACGTTATAGGTGAAACCGCGTTATATTGAACTTGCTTTGATCCGCCGGAGCACGCAGCCCCGCCCCCCTGGAGCGCTGCTTTACCGCGTTATATCCGAATTCGTGTTATATCGGGTCACGTTATATCGGGGTAGAGATGTAGTAACTATGCATTTATAAGTCAGCTTCTAAGGCCACAAGACCATCTTGACGAAGGATAATTTCTTCATAATGTCCCATATTTTTGAGTAACACATACCACTGAAAGGGCACACACTATAAAGACTCTTAATTGAGGCCCCATCATACTTCAAATTAAATTTCATATTAAATTATATATGTTGTATTTTTATTATATAAAATTAATTGCATTATTGTATTATATTTTGATTTTTTCTTTATATAAAATAATTGGAAGTTTTCATTTTACTAAATTTCCCTTTCTTCTCTTTTAATCTGGGCATCAACTCTGCCCTCCCTCACAATAAGATTTTAGTCAAATCATGATGCTTTTCTCTTAACACCTCCATGACCCACCCTTTCGTCTGTGTCCAGACTGCCAAAACTTCTATCCAGGCCCTCATCTCCTCTTTTTACTCCCGCAATCCTGACCCCTTTCAGGTCCATTCAAAATGCTGATAATATAATCATCATCTTCCTAGATCATCAACCTGATCATGTCACTGACTTCAAGACCCTCCACTTCCTCTCCCTTCTCTAGAAACTTCTGGTCCTTACTTCCAAAGTGTTTCTTTTATCTCACCACGTCACCACCCATTCCCTTTGCTCTGCCAACAAAAGACAGTTACCTGTTCCATAACTGGTGTTCTTCGAGATGTGTTGCTCATGTCTATTCCACAGTAGGTGTGCGTGCTCGCCACGTGCACCAGTGCAGGAAGTTTTCCCCTTAGCAGTACCTGTACTGGGGGAGCACCGCTGCGACCCCTGGAGTGGCACCTCTATATCGCGCTATAAGGGGAGCTGCACACTCCCCCCACCCTTGGTTCCTTCTTGCTAGACAACTCCGACAGAGGGGAAGGAGGGCGGGATGTGGAATAGACATGAGCAACACATCTCGAAGAATACCAGTTACGGAAGGGGTAACTGTCTTTTCTTGTCTGAGTGATTGCTCATGTGTATTCCACAGTAGGTGATTCCAAGCTATATCTGTTGGAGGTGGGTAGGAGTTACAAGTTCCCAGGACGCAGTACTGCCCTGCTGAACCCGGCGTCATCCCTAGGTTGGGAGACGATCGCATAATGCGAAGTAAACGTGTGAGCTAAGGACCAAGTGGCCGCCCTACAGATGTTCAGGATAGGGACATGAGCTACGTAGGCAGCCAATGAGGCCTGAGCCCTCGTTGAGTGCGCCCTGATGATCGGTGGCGGGGGAACCCCCGCTAGATCATAGCACGTGCGTATGCACGAGGTGATCCAGCAGGAAAGACGTTTGTTGGAGATTGGTTGCCCCTTCACACGCTCGGCCGAGGCAACAAAAAGTTGCGAGGATTTCCAGAACGGCTTGGTCCGATCCAGATAAAAAGCCAATGCCCTACGCACGTCGAGCGTGTGAAGGCAGCATTCCTCGTTGGAGGAATGGGGCTTAGGACAGAGCACGGGAAGAAAGATGTTCTGTTCCATATGGAAGGCGGAGACCACCTTCGGGAGAAAAGCCGGATGTGGGTGAAGCTGGACTTTATCCCTGTGGAAGACCGTATATGGGGGTTCCGAGGTCAGGGCCCTGAGTTCAGAGACACGACGGGCAGAAGTGATCGCTACAAGGAAAGGTACCTTCCATGAGAGGTGAGACCAGGAATACGTGGCCAAGGGTTCAAAGGGAGGCCCCATGAGGCGGGATAACACCAGGTTTAGGTCCCATTGCGCCACAGGGTGTCTAGCATATGGGAATAACAGTCAAGGCCTCTCAGGAAGCGGGAGGTTATATTATGGGAGAAGACCGAGTGTCCTTGCACCGGCGGGTGGAAGGCCGATATGGCCGCCAGGTGTACCCTGACAGAGGCGGGTGCCAGCCCTTGGGTTCTAAGGGACAGGAGGTACTCAAGGATGAGCTGGAGCGGTGCGGACGATGGGGAAGCTCCCCACTCCCCCGCCCACCTGAAGAATCTGGACCACTTTGCCAGGTACGTCCGGCGTGTGGACGGCTTCCTACTTTCCAGGAGGACACGTCTGACCTCTTCCGAATACCTCCCCTCCTCCTCGTCTAGTCACTGAGCAACCACGCTGTCAGGTGGAGCGCGGCCAGATAGGGATGGAGAAGGCGGCCTCTGTCTTGGGAGAGGAGGTCTGGGCAAAGTGGCAGCCTCCTCAGAGGGGCCGCCAAGAGGTGCAGGAGGGTCCTGTACCAGTGTTGGCGGGCCCACGCTGGGGCTATAAGGATGACGCGCACTTTGTCTGTTTTTACTTTTTGCAGGACTTTGCCGATAAGGGGAAATGGTGGGAAAGCGTAGAAAAGCTGGCCTGATCACTGCAGGAGGAAGGCATCAGAGATCGCGCCCCTCCCCACACACACCCTGGAACAGAACCGGGGGCAACGCCGGTTCTGGCAGGTTGCGAAGAGGTCAACCTGGGGAACTTCCCACTCTCGGACGAGCCGGTGAGTGACCTCCGAGTGGAGCAACCACTCGTACTTGGGGGAGAAAACCCTGCTGAGGCGATCGGTTTGCGTATTGCGGACGCCTGGTAAGTGGAACGCCCTCCGTGGGCTATACAGAACTCCCATAGGCTCAGGGCTTCCCGGCAGAGGGCCGAGGAATGAGTCCCGCCTTGCCTGTTGATGTAGTACATTGCGGCGGTGTTGTCCGTCAGGACTCTGACCACTTTGCTGTGCAGGTGTGTGTTGAAGGCAACACATGCCAACCGTATCGCCCTGAGCTCTTTGACATTTATGTGGAGGGACAAGTCCAAGGTCGACCACATCCCCTGGGTTTGCACGTTCCCTTTGTGAGCTCCCCAGCCCAAGTCCGACACATCGGACACCAGGTCTAAAGACGGGGTCACCTCTCGAAAAGGAACCCCTTGCAGCATATTGCTCCAGTAAAACCACCATTGTAGGGAGGCAAGTATCGGGGATGGTACCGTGAGAACCTTGTCTAGCCCGTCCTGGGCCTGGGAGAACTGGGAGGCTAGCCAGAGCTGGAGGGGCCTCATTCGGAGCCTGGCGTGGCGGACCACATAGGTGTATGCCAGCATGTGCCCCAGGATCCGAAGGCACGCTCTCACCGTTGTCACCGGGAAAGCTGTGACCGAGGCAATGAGATCTTTTAGGGCCTCAAACCTGCCCAGCGGGAGAGAGGCTGTGGCCCCTAAGGCGTCCAGCAGTGCCCCAATAAACTCTATGCGCTGCACTGGAACTAACGTTGATTTGGTCTCGTTCACCACTAGGCCGAGATCGACGCATGTGGACAGGAGCAGCTCCACATGGGCCCTTACCTGGGACCAAGAGTTGCCCTTGAAAAGTCAATCGTCCAGGTATGGAAAGATCTGTACCCCCTCCCGTCTGAGGTAGGCCGCTACTACAGCCATGAACTTTGTGAAAACCCTGGGCATTGTGGATAGGCCAAACGGAAGGACCATGAACTGGTAGTGGTCTAGCCCCACTAGGAAGCGGAGGAAGGGCCTGTGCCCCTCGAAAATATGGATGTGAAAACACACTTCCTGAAGGTCCAGGGCAGCGTACCAATCCTCTGGCTCCAGGGAGGGTATAATAGAGACCAGGGATACCATTCGGAACTTGGAGCGGACCAGAAAACAGTTGAGATCCCGCAGGTCCAGGATGGGCCTGAGACCCCCTTTTGGCCTTTGGGATCAGGAAATATCAGGAGTAGGAACCCTTGCCCTGGAATTCTACTGGAACTCTTTCCACCACCCCCAGGTGCAGTAGTCGCTCCACCTCCCACCCTAGAAGGTGGGCATGCTCCGGGTCTCCCAGGCCCATCGGGGGCGGGGGGAGGGGTTGGGCAGGGGTAAGCTGAACTGCAACGTGTAGCCCCTGGAAACGGTGTTGAGGACCTATTGGTCCCAAGTTATACGGGACCACGCCCTGCAGAAGGCAGACAATCGGTTGCAGAACACAAACTTTATTAATAGGGGAGTCTCCCTGGCAACTGCCCTGATGCCCCCCGGCAAATAGTCAAAACCGCCTCTTTCCCTGCCTCTTGCCCTTAGAGGGCCCTGGCTGTGGGGCAGAGCGGGACTGTCGCTGAGACCAGCGCTTCTGGTCTCTTGGCCTCTTGTACGGGGGTTTGTATCTGCTTCTTGCAGGTTGAGCCAACGGTTGCAGTTTGGCCTTGTCCTTAGCCGAAGGGACGTAAGAAGCCCAAGGTTTGCAGAGTGGTACTGGAATCTTTCATCCCGTGCAGCCTGACCTGCAAACAGAGCTTTCCCATCAAACGGCAGGTCCTGCATGAGGGACTGGGCCTCCGCCGATAGCCCGGACAGGAGGAGCCACGACGCCCAGTGCATAGATATCGCGGGTGCCATCAAATGGGCTGCCGAGTCAGCCACGTCCAAAGCTGCCTGAAGGGCCGCTTTGACTGTCGCCGCCCCCTCATCCACCAGAGCCTTAAAGTCCTTTCTGTCCTGCTCCAGGAGGAGAGGTTCGAACTTCGGCAGGGACTCCCATAGGTTAAAGTCATACCGGCTCAGCAAGGCCTGATGATTGGCCACCCTGAGTTGGAAACTTGCAGAGGAATAAAATTTCCTACCAAAGGAGTCCAGTCTTCTGGCGTCTTTGTTCTTGGGGGTGGGCGCGGGCTGGCCCTGTCGCTCTCAGTGGTTCACCGATTCCACCACTAGCAAGTTAGGTGCCGGGTGAGAATAGAGGTACTCGTCGTCCTTAGCCAGCACGAAGTACTTATAGATTCATAGATTCTAGGACTGGAAGGGACCTCGAGAGGTCATCGAGTCCAGTCCCCTGCCCGCATGGCAGGACCAAATACTGTCTAGACCATCCTCTCAGCCTCTTGGAAATCGGGGCCAAGGAGGCGGGAGTTTGCCACAAGGTGTTGAAGATGTTGGCCACCCCCTGGTGGAGGGGTAGTGCCACACGGCCCGGTGCCGAGGAAGACAGTACATTAAAGAGGGAGTTGGACGGGCCCTCCATCTCCTCGGCCTACAGCTGGAGGTGGGACGCCACCCGCTTTAGCAGGTCTTGATGCGCCTTAAAATCCTCCTGCGGGATAGAGGGTGGGGGTGCCATTATAGTGTCATTCGGCGCCAAAGAGAGAGCTGGCACAGAGCCATGGGCCTCAGTCAGTACTGGGGGATTGACCCCCAGGTCGGAGACCGGGCGCGGAGTCGCCGACTCATGACCGGCCGATTTGTCCCTCAGCCAAGATGGAGAGGCCGATGGAGCCTGGGATGCCCCGGCCACCGAACGGGTTCCTGTCTGGGCGGGCATCGGTGGCCATGGTGCCCATTGGCACCACTGTCCCTGCCACGGGGCCCCTTGCCGCTGCCCAAGTTGAGGGCCCGGTGGCGCTAGCTGGTCCGGCTGAGCCGCACGGCCCGGAGATGGGCGGCTGGGTGCCGAGGCTGAGGTTCCCATCGAGCGTGCGGTCCGTTAGGAGCGGTAGGAACGGCGGTGCCTGCGACGACGTCTTCCGCGGGACCAGGACCTCGATGTCGAGGACCGGTACCCGTCAGAAAGTGCTGCTCTAGTATTCGCTTGGCGCCGGGAGCTCAAGAATTGTGAGGGGAGTCCCGTGTGCGACGTCTGGCAGAGCAGGAACTCAAGCGGGAGCGTCGACATCAATTGTGCTGAGACCGGCTACTGTAACTGTGTCACGAAGAGGAGCATCTCCGGCGCCTGTCTGGGTGCCTACGCCCGCTACCGCGCAGCGTGGAAAAACCTCAAGACTCCTGCCCGGGCGGCAAACCGGTTAGCCTGGTTGGCGTCGAGGGCAGGCGCGAGCTGCGAGTTGACCGGCCACTGCTCGTCGAATGAGGCAGGGAGCGGTCCTTGGAGTGGGAGCTGTGACGCGCTGGGGAGGTCTGACGAACACCCAGCGGCGGCTTGCTGCGGGACCGAGGGCCCGTCACCGGCCATGCCCTGGCTACCGGTAGGCTCAGAATGTCTCATGCGGCCTGTAGAGCCTCCGGTGTCGATGGCATCCTGGCCACAGAAGATGTGCGTGCGGACGGTGCCGGGCTGCTCCACTCAGCATGAGTCAGAGGTTTTGGACCCGGGGGGGACCGAGGGCTGCCCGACACGGGACCAGCCTCTCCCCTTTCCCTCTCTCGGCACCGCTGCGAAGTGGAGCCCTTCCCCTGCTTCTTGGAGGGGGAGCGGTGCCGGCTTGTGGAGGGGGCCTCGCTGCGCACCGATGACGCAGTGCCGGGCGCTGAGTCCGCTCAGCACACCAGAGTTGGGGCCAGTGCCGATTCCATAAGGAGAGCGCGAAGCCTGATGTCCCTCTCCTTCTTAGTCCGCAGTTTCAATGACCTGCGGATCTTGCAGCATTCACTCATGTGAGTTTTGCCCAAGCAGCGGAGACACTCAGCATGCGGATCACTCCTTGGCATGGAACGGCGACAGGAGTCGCACGACTTGAAACCTGGGGCACAGGGCATGCCCCGAGTCCACTCTAACAACTGAAAACTACTAACTCTAGCGAACGGTACCACTAAGGTCGATTAGAAGGACTGCAGCAGAGCTGGAGCATGAAGTTCCGACCACCTTCACTGGCGCCAAGAAGGAACTGAGGGTGGGGGGAGCATGCACCTCCCCTTATAGTGTGATATAGAGGCGCCACTGCAGGGGTCTCAGCGGTGTTCCCCCAGTACGGGTACTGCTAAGGGAAAAACTTCTGGCACTGATGCACGTGGCGAGCACGCACACCTACTGTGGAATACACATGAGCAATCACTTGAAGAAGAATGGTGGCCTCCCATCAATCACCTGTCTGCTTCTCCCATAGGTGCCCTTGCACCTTTTTATATATTGTACCTTATGCATGGAATGCCTTTCCCAAAATAATATGATTACCTGGTGTTCTTTCAGATCCCTTCTTAAGATCCACACTCATGGTGAACTGCCTAATGATAATGGTTACACATGCATGCACACACAGGCTCCACATTTGACTCTTGGCTGATGTTTTACAACCTTATGGTCTTCTTATTATCACTTTTGTCCATCCCTTTATTCCCTTCCACCATGTCATGCTCAAGTCATATGCTAATCTGATTATCTCATTATAATTATAATTATATCTGATTATCTCATTCACAATTTTGGCTTCAGTTCCCACTGAAATTAACTACTAATTAGCATACACTATTAAAAGATTGGCAATTTCTTTCCTCCAATCACATTTAGACCATTAATCAAAGCTCGGACCATCCTCTACTTCAACGATCAATCAACAGCATGGAACTTCAACATCATGCTTATTCTTACGTATGGAAAACAGGCTAAAACCAACATTCATGGCACCCATGGGGGGACAGGGCAGGGAAGGAAAATGCCCCTCCAACAGAACATTCACCCAACAGAAGAGCTCCTACCACTCAGAGAACCATCAGAAGGAAACCAAATTTTATCTGGCACAGAACCTGTCCCCTAAGAAGAGGGAAGTGAAATGTCAGTCTTTGATCTCCATGTGCTGAGTCAACCCAACAGGAAAATCCCTGCCCATGTGAGGTGATTTATTTACCCTAAAAAAAACAAGGTTTAATGGCCTGATTTTTCAGAGATTCTAAGGTCCCAAGGCTCCCTTTGACTTCAATTAAAGTTGAGGGCACTCATCAGAGCTGAAAAATCAGGCCACTGATTTAAAATCTGTATTGCAAAGGGTACCAAAGAACAGAAGGTTTTATAATCTGGACGAGCTGCAATACGTAGGCCAAATAGGGTTGAGGAACAACACAGTTTGACCCTAGCCATACCGATTTTCATCAGTTGCAGCCAGATCCTTAATGACATTTTATCTTAGTTTTTAATTCAATTTCCTTCACTCTTTTTTATTTAAAAAGAAAATAGAAAAAATGTGTCCTGAAAACTTAAACTCTAACAGCCCACTCCTGTAAAAACAGATGTAGACAATTCACCAAAACACCTTATTAATCTAATCTATGTCTTGAATTGTGCAAATACATATTTATGCATTTTTTTTAAAAATGGTATTTGCCCAACAGACAATAGCTTTCAATTTTCAAAGTTCAAATGTGAAAAATAGGTACAGATATGTACAGATTCCAAATAAGGGACACAGCAAGAAACGCAGAAGAATGTATGAACTGATACGAGGTTTATGCTGCAAATTCATGGTTAAACACAAAGAAATAGCAAAAGGGTATCTGCGAAAGGGATACAGTTTTACCAACCTCAAGAGTTCAAAAACCATGAGTCAGGCCACAAAATATCATGTAATTGCAAAGAAAAAAAACATTTTGGTTCTTTTTTATTTTCTTTTGGTTTCTGAGTCTTTATGAAGCAATTGGGTCATATCTTGAAACTTTCATCTACCACCAGGAGAGCTAGAAACTTACTTATATCTATATTGCTATAATAATGAAGATTCTCATGTAACCAAAAAACTCCTGGAACGAAGGTCTGAAGAAACCTTAAGACGTATTTGCAAATGTCTAATACTGGACCTATTTGGATCTAAAACAAGTGGTGCCTCGCTGAATGAAAAATAATGGTACTGTGACATTACACCCCATATTCTTCATAGAAATATTGTTATGATATGAATATGGCATAACTAAGATGTTTTATGCAAGATGGGTTGTGTGATATATAATTGGAAAGGTTATGATTTACTGAAGTGATTATCCTATTTGTATGTGTAACCCACACACCTTCTAGGTGTGGTGTTCTGTCCCATCGAGACCACTTAAAGAGAGAGAAATAAAATGAGTCTGCTCTACAGCCTAAGCTAACAGCCAGTTGGCTTTTAGCTCATGAGATAGAGGTTCATGCACTAAGCTCCAGAGGTCCCCAGTTCAATCCCGCCCACCGACGACCAGGATCTGTTGGTGTTACATATGCATGTATCATTTCTGTATCTGAAGTTAGGAATATGGACTATTACAAAAGTGCTTGCACGCCCACCAGACAGTAGGCAATCAACCTGGATGGGCCATTAGGAAGGACAACTGGTCTTTGAAGATACTAATCTCCCTCCTTCCTGAGAAGTTTCCTGGGATGCTGCTTTGACACTACAGGGTCATGTGATCATGTTACCTGGTACTGGACACCATCTTGAACTGCTGGTATTTTTCCACTAGGAGGGGGTGGGGGTCAAACTGGAAAACAAAGGATTCCCAACATATGCAAATCCTATTTAATGCTGGAGAGTGAGTTAATCTTGGTTCTTTTCCACTGCCTCCCTGCCCAAGAAGGAAGAGTACTGAAAACACCTGAACAAACAAAGGAACTAAGCTGGGGGGGGGTGCTAAACTGGAGGGGGGGACAGGGGCTGAGCCAAGGCGAGAAAGGTCTAGCTTGTGAAAGGAATATCTGGAGATTTAAGCTGCAAGCAGTGCAGTTTACCTTCAAGAAACTCTGCAACCTGCGTAAAACAACATTTACGATGAGAATTTGCTACTATTAACCAGTTAATTTAGTGTATTAAGCTTAGTTTGCATGTTTTGTTATATTTGCTCAGTAATCTGCTTTGATCAGTTTGCTATCCCTTATAATCACTTAAAATCTATCCTTTGTAGTTAATAAACTTGTTTTGTTGTTTATTCTAAAACCAGTTTGTGTCATACATAACTGGGGGGGGGGGCCCAAAAAGCTATGCATATCTTCCTCCACATTGAGGGAAGGGGTGGATTTCATGAGCTTATGCTGTATAGATTTCTGTGCAGCGCAAGACAATACAATTTTGGGTTTACTCTCCGGTTTGGGGGGCGGGAGGGGCGGTGCACTTGAGTGCTGGGCAATCTCCGAGCTGATTTCAGTGTCTGTGTGCCTTTGCATCTGGGTGTGTCCCTAGGCTGGTGGAACGGGGGGGCTCAATGGAATCCCAGTACATCAGGTGGCACCCCGGAGTAGGGGGGGGTAAACCTGTCACAGGTACCATTTTAAAAGAAGCTGCAGAGCCTGCCTCAGTGCTATTTTGGCCTAACCTGTTAAACCTGCACAATATACAAATTTAACTAAGGCATTACTCATTTGTATGCATACATGGGGACGTAGATGCTGGCTTCCTCATTTCCCCAGGGGTGCTCGACCCCCACTCCGCCCCGCCCCAGACCCTGCACCCACTCCACACCTTCCCCCCCAAGGCCCCACCCCCTCCCCGCCTCTACCCATCCCCACTCCACACCACCCCCACCTCTTCCCATCCCTTCCTACACCATTCAGCCCCCTCCCTCAAGCGAGCCCCACACTCATTCTGCCCCCTTTCCCCCAGTGCCTCCTGCACACCGCTGAACAGCTGATCTGTGGCGGATGGGAGGCGCTGGGAGTGATGGGGAGGAGCTGATTGGCGGGGCCACCAGCAAGCGGGAGACACTCGGGGGGGAGGGAGAGGAGGTGATTCATGGGGGGAGGCCCTGGGGGCACTGCGGGTGTTGGGGAACGTGGCCTGGGTATTCGGGGAGGTGCAGCCCAGAGGGCATCCTGAGTACTCGAGGGGGCGCGGCCTGGAGGGCACCCTGGATGCTCAAGGGTGGATGGTCCAGGAGGTGCACCACTGATGCTCAAGGAGGGGGTTGGTGGGGCTGGGGCAGGTTCCCTACCTGACTTCTGTGAAACGGCGACCTCCAGTTCCTAGCTCCACGTCCTGCCTCTGCTCTGCCCCCAAGCCCCGATTCTGCAGCTCCTGTTGGCTGGAACCGCGGCCAATAGGAGCTGCGGGGTGGTGTCTGTGGGCGGAGGCAGCACGTGGAGCTAGGAGCTAGGAGCTGAGGGAGGAGAGTTGTTGCCCTTCTGGGGAGCCACCCCCACCCCCAGATAAGCACCACCCCGCATCCCAATCCCCAGCCCTGAGCCCCCCCACACCTAAACTCCTGCTGCTAGGGGCTGGGAGGCCCAGAGACTGCCCCAGCAGCAGCCAGCGTGCCTGACCCAGGGGTTGCCCAAGCAGCTCCTGGGCCAGCTGCATAGGCTGCTGCACTAGTCACAGAGATCACTGTGACAAACACGGAGCCTTATCCATGATCAAATAGCCTATTGCTTATCACCTCCATGGAAAACACTGCCATAATCCTGAAATATCTTCGTGACAGGATTTTCTGCTCCCAGAGAAGCTGGCTTCCTGCTCATGTGAATGCCTTGATGCAGGGTGGATACAAGTCAATGATTTTTTTAAAAAAAATTAAAAAATGGATTTTTGTGATTTTAATCGGAATTTTTTAATAAAATGCTTTTCAAGGAAAAAAAACCTATCAAAAGATAGTTTTAATTAAGATACATTATAGCTCAAAGATATCTCATCGTGGAATAGAGATTATAAATTCTAATTCTATAGTATGAGACAATATATTCATGTAAGGTTTAAGAAAAGTTTTGTAAATGAGTTCCAATAGTTCATGGATTAGGGACCCAATTTTATGGGGTCCCAGGGGCTTCTGTATAGATTATTTAGGATAATCTTTCTATCTAACCAATGGGACTCAGTCTAGAAGATACCATCAGAGATGCTTAGTTTTGCAGTTCTCAAACTGTGGATTTGTGTCTCCAGAGAGAACATGCTTGTTAACAGCAAAAATGTTTTTAAGTAAATAAATAATATATAGATGTGCAAAATAACAGACCTCAACTCTATTGTCCCTCTGCAAATTTGTGTACACACAGTCAATCCCTTACCTCTCTCTAAAAGTCTAAAGTTTCAAAAAGTTGAATGAACAGAAGATTGTTGGGGGCGGAATAGATCTGGACAAGGAGAAGTACTCTGGAGATAAATGTGAGAAGGGAGGGACAGGCAGTAGAAACAAAAGTGAAATTGTTTGAGCAGCATATTCCAGAAGTTTCATTGATTTGAGATCTACCATACCATTCTCTCACTATAAGGGAAAACCTATAATGGCAGCAGGCCGTAAGAGAGACCCAGTTTGGGAATATTTTAATGAAGTTCCTCTACTTGTGGGTAAGACAGGCATGCATGCAAAATGCAAACAGTGCAACAAAGAAATGCAAGGCCTGGTTGCCCGAATGAAACATCATCATGACAAGTGCTCCTTCTCAGGAGGAAGCTGCACTGAAGATGAAAGGAACTTGTCTGAACATGCAGGATCCTCAGGTTGCTAAACTTTTTTATTTCATACTTTCTTAAGGACTGCCTGTCTTCCTTCTGGACTATTCTTGAATTCTCATGTTTGACCAAAAAATATAATTGTTACTCTATGGTATTATCATTTTAGATGCAGTTGTGATAAAAAATAAATAGCTGAAATAGGCAGATCTTCCTTTTACAATTTCACCTTTAAAGTAGTACTGAGTGTCAGTGAATGCAATGAGTAATACTAAATGAGCAGTATAGTTCTAATAATTAAATAACTGCATTGAATTATTTTGTTTAGGAGAATCCATCCTCAACATACAGGATTCTGAAGACTATCCTCCTTCAAAATCACCATCATTTTCTATAGTTTCAGAGTTATCTGCCAATTATAGTGTTCCAGTCACATCATGTATGTCACATAACCACAGTATATCACCTGTAGCAAAAAGAAAAAAAATCTCCATCATCCAGAAACAACCATAGATAAGTTTGTGATAAGAACCAGCAGACTACAAAAAGAAGTAATTGATGAAAAAATTGCCTGGTTTGTTTATGCAACAAATTGTCCTTTCCATATGATTGAGAGCCCACACTTCATTAACATGGTTCAGTCATTAAGACCAGTCATTAAGACCAAACAGAGCAGATGTCTCAGGCAAATTGCTGGATAAAGTGTATGAAAGAGAAATTGAGCAGTGTGCAAAAGGTCTAGAAGGTGAAATTGTTAACCTGAATCTTGATGGGTGGAGCAATGTCCACAATGATCCCGTTGTATGTGCCTGTGTTACAACAGAAGAAGGGAATGTCTTCCTTACAGAAACAATTGATATATCAGGAAATGCACACACAGCAGAATACTTACAAGAAGTAGCAGTAAAAGCTATGACAAACTGTGAAAAAAAATTCAAATATCTAGTACTCAGCTTGGTCACAGACAATGCTGCAAATGTATCCAAGATGAGAAGAAATTTAGAAAAGAGTCCCAAGCTAATAACATACAGTTGCAGTGCTCATTTGATGCACCTCCTAGCCAAAGACTTCAGTGTTCCAGAAATAAAGGCTAACGTTGTTGAAATTGCAAAATACTTCCATAACAATCACTTTGCAGCAACTGCTCTGAAAAAAGCGGGAGGAACCAAGCTAACTCTCCCACAAGACGTGGGATGGAACTCAGAAGTGGACTGTTTTGAGCACTATATAAAGAACTGATGACAGTTTGTGAACAAAATCGTTAAAAAATAGATGGCACTGTCACAGCCAAAGTTCTCAACATTCGGTTTAAGAGAAATATTGAACACATGCTGAATACCCTGAAGCCTATTTCTGTAGCCTTGAACAAAATGCAGGGAAATAGCTGTTTTATTGCTGATGCTGTTGAAATTTGGAAGGAACTGAGATAGATCTTAAAACGAGAAATATGCAATGACAGAGTTAAATTACAAGCATTAAAAAAAACGAATGGGACAAGCACTATCTTCAGCTCATTTTCTTGCAAATATTCTCAATACTCGGTACCAGGGTCAAACCTTAACTGCTGAGGAAGAGGAGTTGGCTATGACATGGACATCCAGCAATCATCCCTCCATAATGCCAACAATAATAAACTTCGGAGCTAAGGATGAACCATTCAAGAAATATACGTTTGCTGATGATGTTTTAAAGAAAGTCACACCACTGAACTGGTGGAAGTCACTTAAGCACTTGGATTCAGAGACTGTTGAAGTGATAATCTCACTTTTAACAGCAGTAGCTTCTTCTGCCAGTGTAGAAAGAATATTTTCTTTCTTTGGACTAATTCATTCCAAATTGAGAAATCATTTGGGACCTGAAAAAGCAGGAAGGCTTGTTTTTGTTTTCCAGATTATGAACAAACAGGAAAATGAAGGTGAAGACTGAGTTAGCTGCAGAAGCCAATATTTTAAGTTTCTTATGCTGACCTGGCTGACATAGTCGATTTAATTTTTGTGGTGTTTTTTTTCTTCTTCAATATTTCATTTAACTATTTTAGTTAAAAACAATTTTAACAAAAACAAACCTGATTTTAAAAAACTTGAATGTTTAACTAAATTCAAAAATGCATATGCTTGTTTTGTTAAAATATTATGTTTGCTGTTGAAGAAAAAAATCCAGAATACGTAATATTTAAATTGTTTTATTTAACTAAAACGGGGTAGACAACCTATGGCATGCATGCCGAAGGCAGCAGCACGCGAGCTGATTTTCAGTGGCACTCACCTTGCCCGGATCCTGGCCCCCGGTCCAGGGGGCTCTGCATTTTAATTTAATTTTAAGTGAAGCTTCTTAAACATTTTAAAAACCTTATTTACTTTACATATAACAATAGTTTAGTTATATATTATAGATTTATAGAAAGAGACCTTCTAAAAACGTTAAAATGTATTATTGGCACACGAAACCTTAAATTAGAGTGAATAAATGAAGACTCAGCACACCAATTCTGAAAGGTTGCCGACCCCTGAACTAAAACAACAATGTCTGTCTGGTGATGTTCTCCTCCTAATACAGCATGGCAAGAAAATCCTCCAAATATTAACGATTAACCTGTTGAATTGGAGATGTTTATGAAGTTATTGGGAGGAGAACTATCTGCTTCAATTACCTTTAATAAATGAAACAACCAATCATTCATTTTCTGATATAGCTGTAAAACTAATCTGAAAAGTTTTCAAAATAAATCACTTAAAAATGTAAAGTGTGTACCTTCTAAACATGAAACCTACATCTATCTGAATTGTGAAGAATATGTATTAAGGTTATAACAACCAACAAAAATGCACTTTTATGCAGAAATCCATGATTACATCGAGTCTTTCTGACTAGTGATTTAAATTATGATTTAAATCAATTTGAGTTAAATCAAATCCACGCTGCCTTGATGTTAAAGTGATGGCACTCTGTGCAGTTAGGAAAGACAGCTTGTGTTTGATATAAGCAGTTTTGTGCCACTGTTTTCTTGCTATATTAGAGGCATCAATACAATGGGGGTTATTAGTAATTACTTGAACTAGGGAATCATGTAAATTCCAGCTGGTGAACATGTAGTCAGTGTTATTTCTTTTATACAAAATTATTTGTTAGGCCAAAAAAAAAAAAAAAAAAAAAAAAACCCTGCACCAAAATGTTGCTTCCACATTGATGCACACCCATGTCCATATTTTTTTCATTAATCACACAAAGAATCCTGGGTCCAACTCACAAATAAAACTAATAATAAAAACATACAGAATGTATCAGGCCCTAAGTAGGCAAAAATCTTGAGGAAATGAGAGGAACAGTTATAAATGACTTGTATCCAGTGAGATGAAATCTGACTTTATGAGTTCTGGAAAGGAAATCTACAGAAATGCAAAACCTTATTTCTCTTGTGTTTGGCGCTGGTTTGGGTGGATGGTTAGGGGAGGGCGGAGATCAACCCAGTCACAACACATGTTATTGGTTTATAGACAATTATTCACTACTCCCTGATTTTATTATTTCATGTGTCTGCTTCAAAGACCTTTGACAGTGAGAATGTACTTTAACTCAAAGTGAGTTAAGATATTTTTGAATACCCAAAAAGAAACACGATAGCTTCATGGAGAGAAGACAAGACAGAGGTAGGAAATCATGAGTCAAAAGAATTCATACAAACACACTGTCATACATTGCACAACACATCATTGGGTTTGAGAGACTCTGAGTTGATGAATAAATGCTGTATGAAGATATTGTATCAAGGCCATTTGCACTACTCTAGTTAAGCTTGCATGCTTGTTGTCTCTTACAATATTAGTTTTTCAATGTTCTACAACTTGGCTGTGAAAAATTTGCTTCCTTGTGGAGCTTACAAAACCACACAAATCTTTACATTAGATTTTTTTTGCAGGACAGAACTTAAAAACCAAGCTTAGTTTAAACAAAATTTGTAAAGCAATTACTCCATAATATGGACTAATTATTTTTGGCAGGGGTAATTTTGTTATTTTTTAATAAGCTATTTAACTTTGAAAACAGACAACTCCCATAGTTTTATATAAGGGTTTCCTAGGCATGTATGGACTACTACTTAATAGGAAGGTTGCCGAATGTACCATTCCCTTCTCACTCACAATTGCGTGGGGTGACCTCCTCCCCTCATTTGTGATCAGGCCAATTACAGTAACACATTTTATATATTTTTTCTTTCTCTTAATACAAAGTTAGCAGCTGGAAACAAAGAAACCAGTTAGCACCAAGTGACCAGTCAGCTCCAGCAGCTGCTCTGTTAACAGCAATCTGGGATTCTCTGCAATAAGCCATTGATTGTCCCTTATCACTATATCAGTAAAACACTCCGTTTCATTCATATATCAGGGAGCTTTTAAAAACTTCACCAGATTAAAAAAAAACTACAAATAACAAATAATGAGAGTCATTTCCTCAGATCTGCTCTCTAGGGCAAAAATATGTTACTCATCTGCAAAAGATGGATTCTCAGTCTAGTAACTTTGCTAATCACAGCCTGCCCCAAGCAATAAAGATAACATTACTATAGATTTTCCTGTGGTGAGGTAAGTGAAGTGAGAGCTAGAGGGGGGAAAAGGAGACCTTGTTACTGGGCGTGACGCATAGTCTCTTCTCTTATTTGGTTTTCTCCCTCATTGAAGCCTCCTAAAGTGCCTGAGCCTGTGAAGTGTTGAACTCCCATTTCAACAAAATAAGGGTTTTACATGGGGGAGCACTGTGATAGAAGATTACACAATAGGAGTGGTCTATGACCAGGAATGAGTATTTCCATATGTCATCCATTAATTGGAGTGGGCAAGAAATATAAGGCAATTTAAAGGTATGATTTTCGAAAGAGTGTATGTGATTCAGGAGCTTTTCAAAATTCCACCATAAGGGCCTGATCCAACTCCCAGTGAAGTCAATGGAAGTCTTTCCACTGACTTCAATGGAGTTAAATTGACAGGGCTGCCCCGGGGGGGGGGGGGGGGGGGGGCAAATGGGGCAATTTGCCCTAGGCCCTGGGCCCCGCAGGGGCCCCCATGAGAATATACTATTCTATAGTATTGCAACTTTTTTTGCTTTGCTCCAGGCCCTCTGAATCCTCTGGGCGGCCCTGTAAATTGAGCCCTAAGTATAAACAATATAGAATTATTGCTAAGCAATCAAGATCAAGTATACAATTTTCATCTTTAATAACTTAAAGGAGACAAAATCCACACTCCTACTCCAAGGCCTAACCAGAATGCATAACATTAGATCATAACTAAAGATAGGAAGTTTCTCCCTTAAAGATACTCTTTGCAAAACACTTAAAAAACTTAGGAATTTCTCTCAGTAGTTAACATATCAGAACAAATACTGGGACCATAAACTCAATAATAATTATTTCTGGATTGCAATCCCCAACAATAAACATCTAGAAAATTAGTAATATAAGCCCTCCAGAGAATCAAGCCTTCTAAGATTATGATGTTCCAGAATGTCAATTTTTCTAGCCCCAACTTTGCAGAGAAGAAACTTACTTTTTCAATGCTCCCAAATAAGTCTATTTGCTTCAATGGGAACAGAGCCTGCATTTCTCTTGGGCAATAGTGCCCAGATCCAGGACCACGAAGATCTTTTTTGCGGGATGGGTTGTTTTTTAAACATTATTTATACTCCAAGCAGCATTTAAAATTCTATTCTTATCTCACATATCAAACAGTTACATTTGCCTTCCATAGTGGAAATAGCCTCTTATTCTGAAAGTAATTGGATCTGCTGGAGTAAAGACAGTTATTTTCAACTTGGTAAAGAGTTGGGTAACAAGACCTGGGTTTGCTCAGCACTCTTCAGTGGGTGAACAATGTGACCCTCTAGTTTACAAAATATAAATCTCGTAAATATACACACCCTATTTGGCACAGCAAATCCAACAACTAGTGTATGGGAGTGGGAATTACTCATCCTGGAGTCCGAAGTTTTGAAAATACACACTCCTCACCTAAAGCCCAGAGCAGTCTTGCATGAACTCAAAACAAGCCTTGACTATATGAAAATATTTTTGAGGGTAGCTTAATCTCACAAAATGCCAAATGACCCCTAATCTTCCACAAACCATGTCATTTCTGGATATTACATAAGAAGATGATGCCATCGACTGGGATGGAATGATCTCGTACTAACTCATCGTTGAGAAGCATACCAGTTTCTCGCCTCAACAGCAAATTTGCTCCTAATGTAACTCCTTTAAAGTCAGAGTTACACCAAGAATTAATCTGATCCTTGCATCTGGTAATTTAGCACTTCTGGAGAGTGTGGAATAGAGTCATCAAAACAAAAGAGATGAGTTCAGGAAAACAAAAGGTGTACGGACTTAAAATAGTTAAAATACATGACTTAAAATACCTTCAACTAGAATTTTACTACTACATATAAATTTTTGTGAATGGCATAAGTAGTT
This sequence comes from Terrapene triunguis, assembly GCF_002925995.2. Classification (NCBI taxonomy): domain Eukaryota; kingdom Metazoa; phylum Chordata; order Testudines; family Emydidae; genus Terrapene; species Terrapene triunguis. Next base: position 2,763,603 of record NW_020664583.1, read on the forward strand.
CAAAGGTGTAACTACTAGGTAAACTGGATGGAAAAGGAGATCTAAAACAATTGTTTACACAAAACAGTATATTTACAGTACTTTCATTTTCAGAGCTTGGAAAGAATCCATGATTGTCATGAGACTTATAGCAAATAAGACATTATAAGCAAAACTTACTTGTAAATATTTTGGATAGCCTTCCTGATGGTGATCTGACCAATATTTTAAAAGTAACATACTTCCTTTATAGCATAAACCACTGTAACTTGAAACCCAAATTTGTGTCTTGCATTGCTGACTTTGGTATGCTATCTGGTGTCATAGTAACAACCTGAATCATCTAGTACTAGTTAGTAAATCTGCATCTTCATGACTCGGCCTGAATTTGATTTGAGTGCAGAGCATTCACAGACCCCTCTGATATGATATCACAAGAACTGCTTCCACAACTGCCTCCAAAAGGTATCCAGTTCTCTGAACAACCAACAAATGCTGTGAGAACATCACCTGGTTTGTAGTTTCTGGCAAGCAGTGGGGATTGAGATTGGGCATATGCTTGGTGTGCCCTACCCCATATTGCGTGTGCTCACTTTTATTTAGTGTAGGGCTTTTATGGGCAAGGAGGCTTATCTGGTATCATTGCTTGGATTCTTGTCTGCATACAGTATCACATTGTTTCCACCCATTGCTATGGACTAATTGAGAAATTATGGAACAAAATACACCCATTCTACTGCATATGGTACTTTGTTATACATCCCAGAGAGTCTTTTAGATCAGTTGCTCTCAACCTTCCCAGATTACTGTAATCCTTTCAGGAGTCTGATTTGTCTTGTGTACCTCCAAGTTTCACCTCACATAAAAACTACTTGCTTACAAAATCAGACATAAAAATACAAAAGTGTCACAGCATGCTATTACTGAAAAATTGCTTACTTTATCATTTTTACTATAAAATTATAAAATAAATCAATTGGAATATAAATATTGTACTTCCATTCCAGTGAATAATATATAGAGCAGTATAAACAAGTCATTGTCTGTATTAAATTTTAGTTTGTACTGACTTCGCGTTAGTGCTTTGCATATAGCCTGCTGTAAAAGTAGGCAAATATCTAGATGAGTTGATGTACATCCTGGAAGACCTCTGCATACCTCCAGGAATACGTGTACCCATGACTGAGACCACTCTTTCAGATCGTGCATTAAAAAGTGACTTAACTCCCAAACTCCTACCAATTCATGCTCATGCTTAGCCTGCCCACTATTTCTCCCCTGCACAATAAGAAAAACTTGATCCTGCCCATTGATACCTTCCCCTCTTCCTCCATTCCACGGTACAGTCACATCATCATTAGGGTTACGTTCTGTGGTGATGTAGGTTTTAAGATTTTTAACCATGTTTGCCAGTACCCAACTCTAAAGGAATACATTTCACCATTGCTCACGCTGTGAATCAGGGACCACTTGGTGCCAACTGGCAGAGGGAACAGGACTGCATAAGGGTTACAGGGATTCCCCGGGTCTGGTATTTACATACTAGTTCTCTACTGAAAACCAGTGTGTCAGTGCCCATCATAATCACTGCAAAATATGTGTACTGATAATATGTAGAAATTATGTTTATATACTGTAAATTATGTTCTTGAGGTTTGTGAGTTGGGGCTGGTCACAAAAAGGTGATAAACAAGGGTCTTTCAGGCAGGAGATGCTTAGACGGAGATTCTAGACAGGAAACAAGCAAAATTACCCTTTTTACAAGCAAAGACAATGGAATGTTGGAAATATATTTGGAAGTGCAGAGGTACACCCACTTATCCTTCACCCAGGGGACAAGCTGCCAGCTGGTTTGTCTTATAAATGGAGGATCACAACTGGTCTGGCTGTTTAACACAGAGAGAAACTTTGGGTGAGCTAACCTTTTTGAGAAAAAATGTCTCGTTTGTTAAGTTTAGGCTCTAAAAAGCATGTTACGATTTTATTTTATATGTAACCAGTTGTGTCCATTAATTCTACTACTTAAATTTTTTGTTAAACAAACAACTACTTCTTTTTACTAAAAATATTTAAATGCTGTGTGTTGAGCAGTGTGGTGATCCTGAGGTATAACTGGTAAGCAGGTGTGTACTATTCCTTTGGGAGTAGTGGGTCTGTGAATTCTGAGAGTGTCCAGTGGAACGGGGTTGGGCACTGCAGGGGGACACTCGGAATGCTCAGGCGTTGGAGTGTGCTTATTGTTAACATGTACAGAAACAGCTGGGCCTGCAGAGGCCTGAAAGGCAGTGCTTCTGTTGCCAGAGTGGGGGAACTGACCCCCAGCAGGCAAAGCCAAGGTTTCCTCACACTAAAGGCAGGTGTTACCGAGATGCTTCACAACTTTGGGTACCCCCCGGAGTTGTCACACTCACAGTCCTGTCTTGATATTTTCTTGGTATATGTTATCTGGGGCTCTCTGTTAGTATCTCACACACACTCTCGCCAACCCAGTATAAAACCCACTGCCAAAAGCACCTTTTTGTCAATATAAGCGGTGTCTATACTAGGAGGGTTTGCCAGTGTAGGCATACCAGTGTAGACTATGCTTCAGTCTATGTTTAATTTCCCTCAGATAAATACTACTTACCTACCTCACAGGAATGTTATGTTTGTTAAATAATGTTTATTCAACCATTTTAAAACAAAATATGTCATCATCATCTTCACTTCTCTAAGAGACCATCAGGAAAGATTGAGAGATATCTTGAGACACGAGGAAGATACTCCACCATATCAACTTCTTGAAAGTCAATAGGGTTCCACAAGAAACGAAGTCCAGGATCAGGGCTCTGGTTCATCAATGCCTCCTAACTGCATTTTCCTCACTTTAATCATATTCCTTTAGTAACATTTACAGCACTATCTTGTTTGTGTTACCAGAAAGCTTTTCTGCCAAATTCGGTCTGCTATTACAAACTACAATCGAAAGGGTTCTTCTCTGTTTGCAACCCCCTGTTAGTAAGGATACAATTAAGTCTTATTTTTAGAAAAAAAAATGTGAAATGGTATTTATTTGAAACACTAGGAATAAGCATGAGCAGCGATTTTGATGGGAGAAGGGTACCTGAGAGTAAGTTTATGTTTCAGAGAGTTTATAGGGCCCTACCAAATTCATGACCATGAAAAACTTGTCACGTACCATGAAATCTGGTTTCCCCCCATGAAATCTGGTCTTGTGTGTGCTTTTATCCTATACTATACTGATTTCACAGGGGAGACCAGCGTTTCTCAAACTGGGGGTCCTGACCCAAAAGAGAGTTTGCAGGGAGGTCACAAGGTTATTTTATGGGGGGGTCACGGTATTGCGCTGACTTCGGAGCTGGGCGGCCAGAGAGTGGCAGCGGTTGGTTGGGCACCCAGCTCTGAAGGCAGTGCCTCGCCATCAGCAGTACAGGTTTAAGGGTGGCAATATCATACCATGCCATCCTTACATTTGTGCTGCTGCTGGCGGTGGCTCTGCCTTCAGAGCTGGGCACCCAACCAACAGCCGCCACTCTCCGACCACCCAGCTCTGAAGACAGCGCCGCTGCTAGCAGCAGCGCAAAAGTAAGGGTAGCAGTACTGTAACCCCCCTACAATAACCTTGTGACCCTCCCCCCACAACTCTTATTTGGGTCAGAACCCCTACAATTACAACACCATGAAATTTCAGATTTAATTAGCTGAAATAATGAAATTTACAATTTAAAAAAATCCTATGATCGTGAAATTGACCAAAATAGAGCGTGAATTTGGTAGGGCCCTATTTATTTGCAATTAAATATAAAAAATAATGAAGACTGAACAGTACTGTAAACATTGACTGTTATGATTAAAAAGGAAATTTAATAGCTTTATAGAATCGATGCTTCTTCATTAGTTTTCTCGAGCAATCAGCTAATACGGTGCTCCACACTGGGGACAACAATAATGCCATTGAAGTCAATGGAACTACTAGCACACCCAAAGATATGCGCATGCATTACTGTTTGCGGGACTGGGTTCCATCTACCTACTTAAGCACTTGTAGTAGTGCTCTTCACCATAGTATCTGAACACTCCCCGGGAGCAGGTGGCCTGATTTTCCTCCCTAATTCAACTGAGGAATAAACAGAATAACCAGACACCTTTATCTCCACAACATTTAATAAACTGTAAACTTTTATCCCATGAAAAACACTACTTGTTATCATAAACTGATTTATTCTGTATTGAAGAACTTGGGACTTTTCCTCCTCAGGCCAGTGGTGGTGAGACTTGTAGACACTATAAGGCGTGTACCCCTAACACTGTTCTTTTGTACCCACTATCAAACTGAAAGTGCAGGGTCACTAATCTTGCAGGAGTCAGCTTGCCATTCCAGCATGTTTAGCACTAATGAAGGTTGGAGGAGATCATAGGAGGGAAAATCAGGCCAAAATAAAAAATACTGTGGTTCCCTGCTGTGATCATCCCAATATTCTTGAACAACTGCCTCAGAGAAATGAGAGCCTCCTTGGCATGCAGCCTATTTGGGACAGATAAGGGATAACTTGATGCTTGAATGTCTGGGGCTCTTCTAGGTCAAAGTGAAGTGAAATGAAATCTAATTCCAAATGTTAAGGCAGTTTAGCTGCCTCTTCAGCATCTACCAGCTGTACCTGTTAAATTTTAACTTTGTGGTTGTTTATTTTAATTTTTTCTTTTTATTAAAAGGAGGTATAAAATGATAATGAAAGAATGGGACTGGGGACAGAAGAAGGAAAATTAATAACATTAAAATAGGTTAAATAATGCCAAAAAACAGCTTTTACAAAAGCATTTACAGCAGGAGAGTGAACATAAAATCAATGGCATCTCTGATGTGAGCCATGATGAAATTATGCTAGTTTATGCATTAAGAAAAATTCACATACAAAACCAACATGAAAATATAATTGGATTTGTCATTTCAAAGTATTAGTATCAGATTTCCAGATAATAAGGGGTGACATACTCCTATGCTAATAAAGGGAGTTAGCCAAATAAACAAATGCTGTTTCTCTACTGTAAGGAAATACATGTACCAATGAAGCAACCTTTTCAGCACAAAAGTAATTTAATACTCAAACCACATGAAAAGTGATCTTTATGGGAATAGCACAGCTGCTAAAATCCAAGTCAGTTTTTATTAAATCATCAGGTCTGTTTATGTAAAACAGGGCTCTTTTAAATGACCACCAAGAGGAAATCATTTCTAACAAAAACTGATATCTGCATTTAATTTAATGGTTGGGGGTGTGAGTGTGAGTACACACATCAGAGCTGTAGGTGGTCAATATCTCTAGTCATAGGGTAGATGAACAGGAGGTGAAAAAGCTACTTAGGTGAACAGACAAATTTAGTATGAAATATCAGATTCCGTACTTTCAAAACAAACAGGATAAATTGATTATCTTTCTTTTATAAAACAAAACACCTAGGATGACACCCATAGAGTACCTCTGCAAAAACATACTAGTGGAAATAAAGAGAAAATGACTGTTTTTTTAACTACCACTGTATTGCTTAGCTACTCAAGAGAGTAGAGATGTGCTCCCAACCGTACTGTAATTTTAGCACTGGAGTTTTTGAAGAGAATATGCACATAAAAGTCCTTGAGGGCCTGACTAACATATAAGTTACACTAAAAGAGTGAGTGGTATATTGTATCAACAGAAGTTTCTGCAAGACAGAATTCTAAATCTTAAAAAAAAAAAAAAAAAAAAATTCCCAGCCCCTCAAGATCTGTATTTGGAATATGAAGGATGAGTTTAGTGTAGAGAATGGAAAGAAATTCCTGCAGCAAGTCTCTGGGTACACAAAACTTGACTGAATTAATAGCATTTCCGTGTGTGTCAAATTTTGACTTAAACCACTGACTCCTCATATTGAGATATCCCAGTTAAGATCACTAGGACTTACACTACACAGTCCCAGAAAAGTTGCCAAAGAAAGTTTTCACGGATACAATACAGGAAAACAATCCAGCAAGGAAGAGGCCTCACACAGACACACGAGTGGTATGTACCAGTGTTCTGGCAAGGTTCAACTCAGAATCCCAGCAACTGCTGTAATCCATTAGTCAAGTCAGGATGTCAGCACTAGCATGAAAACTAAGCAGCCTCTTCAATACTACACAGTTAAGTTATAAAGGTAATTTTTACTTTATCCCTACATACAAGTCTTTATCAAGAAACATCAGCTATTCACACTTTACCTAATTACAAAAGGCACCCAGTGCAATTATGTTAAAAAGAGGTAGAACCAAACTTCAGAAATCATTTCTCAAATAATGAAAGAAAGAAAGATTCTTCCACTGTACACTTTAAACTATTTCATAATGTCTCTGGATTAACAGTACAGCAGCATGTTGTTCTTGGTGCCTTTTCACTGAAGATCAAAGGGGAAAGCCCCATTATACTGACTTCTTAACATTGCCCATAATGTATTTTTTTAAATGTATTTATTCATGTCAGCATGAAACTCTTACGTAGAGAGAGAGTAGGTGACAGACTTGACATCTCTATGTAACCCAAGGAAAAGCAGAAAATAGTGTAGGGAGAGGGGAGGGAGACCAAAATGGTTTAATCTGTAGCCAGAACATAGGAATAAGAATTGGGTTAGATCCCAGATCCTAAAGAAACAAATAAAGAAGTGTCTTTGAGTGAACCAACCTTAGATGCCACATGACCTGATTGTAAAACATTGCATATTCAGAAATAAAATACAAGCAACTCAGACTTACTTTGGGAGAGCAGGCTGTGCACTTGTCAAATGCAAGGCTGACAGGAAGGACATTATCAAATCTTGATAAAAAGCCACGAATCTGGAAAGAAATAAAATGTACATTCATATCACATAATTACAGCAAATGTATTTCCAAAATTCTAGCTGAGTTAGACACATTCAGCAAGGGGATGAAAATTATCCTATACCTCTGCAAAATCAGGGTGGTGCTAATTTAATGGCCTCAATAGTGTGTTCTACTAAATCTATATTGGTACCATATGTGAATTGGTTGATTTTTCTACAGACACATGTAATGGTAGGACAATATAAATGCAATATTATTTAAATATGAACAGAGGCACAGCACCACCTGCAGTTTGAACGTTTTAGTTAATGTCAAGAAAACAAATAAAAAGCCATGTCATAACTTTTTTTCTGTGCATTTCCCTACATTCTCTCCCTTTATAAAAATTACAATATGAAAATGTAAACATTGTGCATTCCCGTACTGAACAGCCACTGCTGACCTATTTGACTTATTAGAAAAGTATAAAGAAAACTAATACACACACAAGATTTCCAGAGAATTGGTTCTGATAAAATGTACACTCTGTACAGACTTTGGGCCAGGGACTGGGTCCTCCAATATGTTTGCACAAAACCCAACAGAATGACCTGGATGCTGGTTGAGGAACCTTAGCACTATTACAATACAAATAATTAACACAAAAGTGTTTTTCCTCTCTCCTGATTTTTTCTTCTCGCTTTTTTGGTAAATGCAGGTCATTCTTAACATCATGTTGTACTTGATTAATTGTTAAAGTAATCAACTGCTTGAACACTGGAATTCTTTGTATAGAACTAATTTTTTTCTATTATCTTCTTAGTTTGCTTTCCCAGATGAAGTTTCCATTAGGGGCTCAGACCAGGAATATGTTTTTAAACTAAAGTGGATTGAGCATTTAGATTGTAAACTCTCTGGAGCAGAGACCATCTTTTTATTGTGTGTGTGTACAGCGCCTAATACAATGGGGTCCTGGTCTGTGACTGGGTGCCATTGCTATACAACTAAAATACAATACAATAATAAAAATAATGACTAATTCAATGTTTTAGAGAAGTTCTTATAACATTTTTATTATAGCTGATCATTGTGCAACATATTCTTCCCCCTCCCCACACACACACACGCGCGCGCACACACACACACACAAAACAACTCTTGCGAGGCTGCATAACTGATTACATAATTCCATTATATTTTTAATTGCCACATAACTATGTTTCAGAGTCTACATTTTCATCTTTGAAAAATGCCTCATCTCTAGACATTGGATGAAATCTGAGCCCCATTGTAGATACTGACAACACTCAGTGAAGCCAGGATTTCACCCATTATGTTTTAAAAAGATAACCTTCAGCATGAGATCTGAATGTACACTAATGACGTAAATGGAAATGTTAACCTGTCTGCAGACAGTCTGAAACAATAGCTCTCTGTGATGTGAACTATCCTATTCATCTCAATGGGTATCATCTCTGAAATATGATGGTAATTTAAATGTCAACCATTTCACTATTGAGCATTTTAGCAGAAACGTGCCTATTTGTCATTGATGGATGCAGTGGCAGGATGCAGAGGGGCAGCTAGTTGCTCTCAAAGGTCACCAGCATGGGGAAGAGGGAATTCAAGCCCTCCTATTCCCAAATTGAAGTCAAATCTGCTCCTGTCCCAAAGGGGGAGGGAAAGAGAAGACCTATCCCTTCTTCAATGCCAAAAGCCTGAGTTTCTCTCATGGGGAGAAGAAAACAAAAACAGCTTCCACACACTCTCTCTACTTCCTCTACCAGGCTGTCAAAGCCTCCAGTTTCCCCCAAGACTTTCTGCAAAACAGCTATTAACTATCAATATAAAAATCAGCAACCTGCTGAACAGTGAAAATTTAGGACAGCATAGACTAAACTGTTCATTATCAAAAAATAAATAAAATCACACAAAGGACACGACTAGAGAGGTGAGAGAGAAAGGCCTGGAGGGAGTCAATGCTACATAATTTTGTGGCTCCTGCCACATAATTTAACTCTAATATGTCACAACATGTCCAATAAAAGATATTACTTCACTCACCTTGTCTCTCACAGGATGTTCTGCTTCATACAGAATTGAAAATCAGTTGTGTTTTAAACATCAAATCATATTGGTAAACTCATTCTCATTTGAATTTACCATAGTCCAAAATAATATTCCTCTCAACTGCTATTCCTAGTGTAGTGGAAGAAACCATGAACATGTAGTAGCCTTGCTAGAACTGATGCCTAGATTTCATGCACTTATGAGACCATTCCAGTACCTAAGTAGAATGGAGGGTTATCTCTAACACTAAATGTCCTTGCTTTATAATGTGTTCCATTATAATATCAAGATCATTCTAATTATTTAGCAGGTTCTACATTGCATTAATATTTACACATTATTAATTATTATTATTATTATTATTATCTTACCCCACTACCACCCTGGTATCTCTGATGGTCACTCCTGCTATAGATGCTTCCAAAATGCTTGGGAGGTATTGACATTATTACTGCCTTTCACCATTATTATGTTGGCCATTTTGTAATTCTGTTATGCTGGAAAACCCATAACACTGCCACAGAGTACACTCAGGTCAGTTGTAATAGATTAATACTAACAGAGAACAGTAAGTAACAGCATCATTCTAGTGTAAACTACATTGATTTTGCCATGTGCTTTGGTAACTACAGTAACAATACTATTAAATTAGCCATGTGTGACAATTACTCACAATCAATAGTTTATCAAAAAAGTGTCTCTCATTGCTCAAACCACCTTTACATCAAATATACGTTGCAACTGAAGGAAGGCCACATTTTAAGTAACATAAAACATACGGAAAAGGTCTGAACTGGCAAATTAGACAGATTGTACTCATACAACTTTTGTGCATAAAGCTTTGAACCCAACAGCATTCTTTATCAATGGGATCTTTGCTCTATTATTTTGGTGAAAAGTAACAGTAATAGATGGACAAAATAGGTCATTAGCCAAACGACAGAAACAATCTAATAGAAGTGAGCAGGTTTGGGGGAGTCAAAATCTGGTCCCAAATTCACACCAGTTAGTGGATTTTGGGGAGCTACATTAAAAGCCAGTACAGATGCAGTACAGTTCAAAAGAAAATAAAAACCTTTCAGACAAAAAAAGATAAGTTCAACATAAAAATATTGTATTTCATACTGACAGCAGCTGGCCCCAAATGACTGCACAACAATTCATTTATGGTATCAATTTCATCAGACTTGCTTAGTCTAGACACTTCACTTTAACAAGAGACTGGCAGAGGCTAACCTGTCTACTCAGAACTGAATCATAATTTCAAAGCCATAACTGAACATTAAATTACATAATGGCCACATCTGATACTTTTTAAACAGTGAACTTTATACAGCTGTAAGAAAATGACATCAGGGCAAACCAGATATCAGGCAACATAACCTATGATAGCTGAATTTGTGCTCAGAGGCTCCTGAATTCAGTTTCTTCTTAGCATCTCCTGGAAAATAAACTACCAAAAAAAAAAAATTAAAAAAAAAAAAAGGCAAGCCAACCCAGGACAAGACCCTAAATGCTTCTCAAAATACCTATTGCAAATGAAGCACAGATGAAATAGAGCTATTAGAGGTCACGACAGCAAGCGGCCAGCACACAAAAGAATGTACAAGAATAAGCGGGAGCAACACCACCTACCAGAGAAAATCCCTACTCTAAAATAAAAAGAGCAGTCACAATCTGCTATGTCAACAATCCTGGGATAAGAGTATGGCTATGCCTATGCTTTAACAGCTGCTGCAGCTGTGCCACTGTACCACTTCAGTGAAGCTACTCAATACAGCGATGGGAGGGGTTCTCCCGCTACTGTAGTTAATACTCCTCCCTTAGGCCTGGTCTGCACTATGAGTTTAATTCGAATTTAGCAGCGTTAAATCGAATTAACCCTGCATCCGTCCACAGAATGAAGCCATTTATTTTTAAATAAAGGGCTCTTAAAATCGATTTCTGTACTCCTCCCCGACGAGCGGAGTAGCGCCAAAATCGATACTGTCATTTCGAATTAGGGATAGTGTGGCCGCAATTTGATGGTATTGACCTCCGGGAGCTATCCCACAGTGCACCATTGTGACCGCTCTGGACAGCAATCTGAACTCGGATGCACTGGCCAGGTAGACAGGAAAAGCCCCGCGAACATTTGAATTTTATTTCCTGTTTGCCCAGCACAGGAGAGCACAGGTGACCACAGAGAGCTCATCAGCACAGGTAACCATGCAGGCCGATAATCGAAAAAGAGCACCAGAATGGACCGTACGGGAGGTACTGGATCTGATCGCTATATGGGGAGAGGATTCAGTGCTAGCAGAACTTCGTTCGAAAAGACGAAATGCCAAAACTTTTGAAAAAATCTCCAAGGGCATGATGGAGAGAGGCCACAATAGGGACTCAGAGCAGTGCCGCGTGAAAGTCAAGGAGCTCAGATAAGCCTATCAGAAAACAAAGTAGGCAAACGGTCGCTCCGGGTCAGAGCCGCAGACATGCCGCTTCTACACTGAGCTGCATGCAATTCTAGGGGGGGCCGCCACCACTACCCCACCTCTGACCATGGATTCCGAGGCGGGGGTAATCTCATCAGCCGCACCTGAGGATTCTGCAGACGGGGAAGAGGAGGAGGACGACGAGCTTGCGGAGAGCACACAGCACTCCGTTCTCCCCAGCAGCCAGGATCTTTTTCTCAGCCTGACTGAAGTACCCTCCCAAGCCAGTACCCAAGACCATGACCCTATGGAAGGGACCTCAAGTGAGTTTACCTTTTAAAATATAAAACATGGTTTAACAGCAAGCGTTTTTTAATGATTAATTTGCCCTGAGGACTTGGGATGCATTCGCAGCCAGTACAGCTACTGGAAAAGTCTGTTAACGTGTCTGGGGATGGAGCGGAAATCCTCCAGGGACATCTCCATAAAGCTCTCCTGGAGGTACTCCAAAAGCCTTTGCAGAAGGTTTCTGGGCAGTGCAGCCTTATTCCGTCCTCCATGGTAGGACACTTTACCACGCCATGCTAGTAGCAAGTAATCTGGTATCATTGCATGACAAAGCCTGGCCGCGTATGGTCCCGGTGTTTGCTGGCATTCAAGCAACATCCGTTCTTTATCTCGCTGTGTAATCCTCAGGAGAGTGATATCGCTCATGGTAACCTAGTTGAAATACGGGAATTTAATTAAGCGGACAGAGGAGGCCGTTCCTACTTGGCTGTTTGCCTGTGGCTGAAAAGAAATCCTTCCCTGCAGTTAGCCAAGCGTGGGGGGGGGGGGGGGGGGG
>NW_020664583.1:2775820-2777529 GCF_002925995.2 Terrapene triunguis
GCACTCAACGGGCTTTGCTTGGTATGTGGGAAAGGAGGGCGCAGAAGACAAAAGACAACGGCTTACCATGGCCGCATGCAAGCCAAATTCTGTTGCCCGGACCTGCGTCTGTGATCTCTAACACCAAAGCCACAGGCACTCAATATTATGCAAAATGCGACCTTGTACTGAAATCACATGTGCTATGTAATGTGAATAGTGTTGTTCACCGTGAAAGAGTATAAGCATTGTTCTGTAAAATGTATCTTTTTAAAAACTTCTCTCCTTTTTTCCATCCCTCCAGTAGCTGCAAATTTTTCAAGCCTCCCTCCTCCGTCCCGAAGGCTATCTCAGATAAGGCGGCGGAGAAAGAGGACGCGAGACGAGATGTTCTTGGAAATAATGGAATGCACCCGCAATGAAAGAGCTCATTTGAATGAGTGGAAGGACACGGTATCTAAGTACAGGAAAGATGCCAGTGAACGTGAGGTCATGAGGGACACCTGAGATGAGAGGTGGCAGGCTGCAATGCTGGGGCTGCTGCGTGATCAAACAGACATGCTCCGGCGTCTGGTGGAGCTTCAGGAACGGCAGCAGGATCACAGAGTGCCGCTGCAGCCGCTGTATAACCTCCCTCCCTCCTCACCATGTTCCATAGACTCCTCACTCAGACGTGTAAGAACGCGGGGGGGGGGGGGGGGGAGAGACTCTGTGCACCCTCCCAGTCCACCCCAGTGGACAGCCCAAGCAAAAGGCTGTCATTATATTGAATTTTTTCAGTGGCCTTTTACTTCCCTCCTATCCTCCTCCCAAACCCCACCTGGGCTACCTTGTCCGTTCTCTCCCTATGTTTATAATCAATTAATAAAGAATACATGATTTTTAAACGATAGTGACTATTTCCTTTAAAAGCAAGCTGTGATTTAAGGGGGGAGGGTGGTTTGCTTACAGGGAATGAGTCAATCAAGGGGGCGGGTTTTCAACAAACAGAACTTTCACACCGTAGCTTGGCCAGTCATGAAACTGGTTTTCAAAGCTTCTCTGATGCGCAGCGCTTCCTGGTGTGATCTTCTAATCGCCCTGGTGTCTGGCTGTGCATAATCAGCAGCCAGGCGATTTGCCTCAGCCTCCCACCCCGCCATAAAGGTCTCCCCCTTACTCTCACGGAGATTGTGGAGCACACAGCAAGCAGCAATAACAATGGGGATATTGGTTTGGCTGAGGTCTGAGCGAGTCAGTAACGTGCGCCAGCGACCTTTTAAACGGCCAAATGCACATTCTACCACCATTCTGCACTTGCTCAGCCTGTAGTTGAACAGCTCCTGACTACTGTCCAGGCTGCCTGTGTATGGCTTCATGAGCCATGACATTAAGGGGTAGGCTGGGTCCCCAAGGATAACTATAGGCATTTCAACATCCCCAACGGTTATTTTCTGGTCCAGGAAGTAAGTCCCTTGCTGCAGCCATTTAAACAGAGTAGTGTCCCTGAAGACGCGAGCATCATGAACCCTTCCCAGCCAGCCCACGTTGATGTTGGTGAAACGTCCCTTGTGATCCACAAGTGCTTGCAGCACCATTGAAAAGTACCCCTTGCGGTTTATGTACTGGGTACCCTGGTGCTCCGGTGCCAAGATAGGGATATGGGTTCCATCTATCGCCCCACCACAGTTAGGGAATCCCATTGCAGCAAAGCCATCCACTATGACCTGCACATTTCCCAGAGTCACTAC
>NW_020664583.1:2777929-2880129 GCF_002925995.2 Terrapene triunguis
TATGGCTTCATGAGCCATGGCATTAAGGGGTAGGCTGGGTCTCCAAGAATAACTATTGGCATTTCAACATCCCCAATGGTTATTTTCTGGTCCGGGAAGTAAGTCCCTTGCTGCAGCCGTTTAAACAGAGTAGTGTTCCTGAAGACGCGAGCATCATGAACCCTTCCCGGCCAGCCCACATTGATGTTGGTGAAACGTCCCTTGTGATCCACAAGTGCTTGCAGCACCATTGAAAAGTACCCCTTGCGGTTTATGTACTGGGTACCCTGGTGCTCCGGTGCCAAGATAGGGATATGGGTTCCATCTATCGCCCCACCACAGTTAGGGAATCCCATTGCAGCAAAGCCATCCACTATGACCTGCACATTTCCCAGAGTCACTACCTTTCATAGCAGGAGCTCAGCGATTGCTTTGGCTACTTGCATCACAGCAGCCCCCACAGTAGATTTGCCCACTCCAAATTGATTCCTGACTGACCAGTAGCTGTCTGGCGTTGCAAGCTTCCACAGGGCTATCGCCACTCGCTTCTCAACTGAGAGGGCTGCTCTCATCTTGGTATTCTGGTGCTTCAGGGCAGGGAAAAGCAAGTCACAAAGTTCCATGAAAGTGCCCTTACGCATGCGAAAGTTTCGCCGCCACTGGGAATCGTCCCACACCTGCAACACTATGCGGTCCCACCAGTCTGTGCTTGTTTCCCGGGCCCAGAATCAGCGTTCCACGGCTATAACCTGCCCCATTAACAGCATGATCTCCAAAGTGCCGGGGCCCGGGGTTTGATAGAATTCCATGTCCATGTCCTCAACACTCTCGCCGCCGTGCTGCCATAGCCTACTCCTCGCCGCCTGGTTTTGCAGGTTCTGGTTCAGCATAAACTGCACGATAATGCGTGAGGTGTTTACAATGTTCATGACTGCTGTCTTGAGCTGAGCAGGCTCCATGCTTGATGTGGTATGGCATCTGCACCGTTCACCCAGGAAAAAGGCACGAAACGGTTGTCTGCCGTTGCTTCCCTGGAGAGAGGGGGAGGAGGAGGATGTACCCAGGACCACCTGCGACAATGTTTTTGGCCCCATCAAGCATTGGGATCTCAACCCAGAATTCCAATGGGCGGAGGAGACTGCGGGAACTACTGGATAGCTATGGGATAGCTACCCACAGTGCAACGCTCCGGAAATCGACGCTAGCCCCAGTACATGGACGCACACCGCCGAATTAATGTGCTTAGTGTGGCCGCATACATTCGACTTTATACAATCTGTTTCCAAAATTCGAATTCTGTAAATTCGGATTAATCCCGTAGTGTAGACATACCCTTAGAGGGAGATAGCTATCCTGATAGAACAATTCTTCTGTCAACCTAACCCTGTGTACACTGGGGGTAGGTTGGCTTAACTACCTCGCTCAGGAGTGTGGCTTTTTCACAGCCCTGAGCAACGGAGCTGGGTCAACTTAACTTTTTAGCATAGTCCTGCACTAAGACTCAACAGGACAGTCCCTCTGCTGGTGTAAATCGCCATAGCTCCAATGAAGTCAAATTCCATTGCAAAAGCAAGAGCCCAAATAGACACTGAAGGATACATCTACATTTAAAACCGATAGTGATACAACTGCAGTGATACAGCTGTGCTGCTGTAGCACTTCAGTGAAGACACTACAGCAATGAGAGGGGTTCTCCTGTTGCTGTAGGTAATCCACCTCCCCCAGAGGCGGCAGCTAGGTTGACAGAAGAATTCTTCCATCGACCTATTGCTGTCTACACCAAGTGGTAAATTGGCTTAACTAAGTCTCTCAAGGGTGACGATTTTTCACACTTCTGAGAGACGTAGCTATGCTGATGACGTAGCTATGAACTTCAGTGTGGACCAGCCCCTACACTCAGCATGTACTGTGTCCTTTGGGTCCTTGTTATTTATGGTATGCCAGGTTCCATTAGACTGCACTCTTATCTCAGAATTACTGCAACGGTACGTTGTGACTGGTGGGCAGGGATTAACTCTGGTGTCCTCTGCCAAAATTATTAGAAACACTTAAAAGCTTTATTGACTTTTCCTTTTTTGATATTACAATAAAACAAATTAATTCAATCATAGGACCCTGGGTTCAAGTTGTTACTTTAATGATCTGACACAGGCTCACAAATGCAGATCAGGAAGAAATTATTTTTTCTCCCTAACCCTCTCTCTTATCGCCCAATTTGTTTCCTTCTCCTATTTTCTTCCATGGTATTCCTTATTTCTGCACCTCTCTCTCACCCATGGCCTGGTGCACAAGGCAATCACCCTCTCTTCTTTCAAACCCCTTCTTCCAAGAGTCAAACCTATGTTAACTAAGAAAGAAACGTGTCATGCACTGATCATAAAACTATATTTAAAATCCATACTAACCTATACAACAGACCATGCCCTGGGTTTATTTGTCTATCCACTTAGATCACATGGTCCTTGGAGCAGGGACTACCTCTTCTTCTGTGTTTTAAACACCATTGGTGTTTAACAAACAAATAAGAATACTACAAAGAAATTCAGATCTTATGCTGAGATTATCCTGAACTCACCTTCTTATGATAGAGAGTCTCCAAACACAGGGTACTCATACAGTCTGTGGCCAAATTCTGCCTTCAGATGTACGTTGATGGATTTCCTCTGAAGGCAGAAGGTGGTCCTATCACTATTTACAGTTTTAAGGAGAATATTTCAATCTCAGTTATGAATTCTGTGGCTTATTATTGCAATTAACCACTTGGTGGCACTGACATACAATATCTGAATTTATATATAGGCAAGTACCGGTAACTACATTACTGGTTACTTTTATTTTCTATTAAAAATAGATACATATCAATCAAATATTCTTTTCTTGTATTAAGCCTCATTTTTATTACATTGTCAGCTTTGATTTATGTGAGCAGCCAGGAATCACACATGAATGGTGTGGAACTGAGCATAATTAAAAATCAGGTCATAGAAGTCTTAAACTGGGCACCCAAAAACTAAGGACTACACTCCAATCAGCTTAGTCAAAAGAGAAGTTACTCACCCTTCTCACTAAATGTAATTCTTCAAAATGTGTCTCCCTGTGGGTGCTCCACTTCAGGTGTGTGCACATGCCTCATGTACCTCTGGTGGGAGCTTGTCATTAGCAATGTCTGTTCCGCCCACACATGCACTGTTGATATCCTTGTGCCCTGCACTGAGGATATGTCAAGCTGTACTAA
Organism: Terrapene triunguis; assembly: GCF_002925995.2. Lineage (NCBI taxonomy): Eukaryota > Metazoa > Chordata > Testudines > Emydidae > Terrapene > Terrapene triunguis. The sequence goes on from NW_020664583.1 coordinate 2,781,144, forward strand.
AGGGATATGCTATGGGCAAAGGGGGCACAATGATAGGATTACATCTACTTAACCAACAGGGAACTCTTTGTCCAAATGCAGGGAGACAGGGTGAGAAAGAAAATGCTGACCTTGCATGAAGGCATTGCAACACAGCTAACTATTATGGTGCAAATGTCTCTTGTAATAAACACAGGATTTCTGACCACTTTGTAAAAAGTAGTTTTACTAGACACACAAAGAGCAGCTTGACTTAATGCAGTTCCTCCTTTGGAAGGGAGACAAAAATCTTAAAAGTTGCAATAACGCTAGCAAGTAACTACACAAATATTACTACCATACTTTCCCCACATACGGTTGCATATTCACTGGGCTTAAAGAAGGTAAAACAAAGGAGTGGCCAATAAAGTAATTCTTTAAAAATTCTTCTAAAAATCAGAAAAAAGTATCTAGTGAAGTAAGTGAATGGCTGGACAGTTGCATAGCTCAAAGAGATAAGCAATACACAATAGGATTAGTTGCCATAGTACTTAGAAAACATGGATTCCTATATTTTGACATTTGACACCCAATGAAGAAACTTTTGCTCAACAGTATCTAGATGGAAAAGACTAATTTAACATAAAATGTGGAAGCAAAACTATGTCTGACACAAGAACAATAACTAAATTAAGGTTCTCAGTCTGAAGTCTAATATTTTATGAAGGGCACATCTTAAGAATACAGTTCAGTAAATGACAATGAGGGAAGTGAATACCATGCAAGGTTTGCAACAAAAACTATAGACTACTTATAGGTTATATATACAATTTTCATTTGCAGAAAGTATAGGGAATGGGAATTATTATTTCTGACCTACATGAACGGCTGGAGAGTACCCACAGGAACAGCAAGTTTCATGCAGAATACAGCATTAGTGACAAACAAGAAATATTGCAATCTTCTTTGCATCCAAACATGGAAGGCAGTGAACAGGAAATTATTTTTATATTAATACTGATTCAGTATTCTTTATTTAAGAGAAAGTGGAAATATAATTCTGTTTTACAGAGTACACCAGCTTAAGATTGACATTTTGATACATATAGTAACAAGTGTAAGGTTAAAACTCATACACAATGAAGTCAGAGCAAATATATTACAATTTGATTTTTATATTACTATTTATTGAAGATTTAACCTTCAAAAACGGTGGTTACTGTTAAACACATTCCCTCTCCTCCCAACTTCAACTAAATATTGTTTTCCCCCTATTATCCCATTTCTCTTAGAAGGAGATATATCCACAATATTACAAAGAGAAATCTTTCTCAATAAAAGGCAGGACTTTTTAACAAAAAAGCAAATACTTTTGAGTGTATATGTTTTCATGTTGGAAGTGAATGCCTTGATCATAAAGAGAATTAAGTTTTGCTTTGGCTGTTGTTTCTCCTTATCTCAAAAGGAAAACAATCCCCTCTGGATAAATGTAGAAATCTTTATTCGCACTTAGTTCAGATAATATGCATGCTGTGCTAGGAGACTGATACAAAAACATCCCTGGAGAAAGTGAGTTGTTTCAATTCATCTCCTAAAACCTCCACAACTATCAAACAGGAAGTATGGATATTTTTATCACTTAAAATATATAAACTGAACTGAATATGTACTTTTATTTAGATCATTCCCTTTAATTCTTTGGACGTTACAAAAAACCTAAACAAACCAACCACCAATAATTTTACCATCTCTTTTTGGGACATTAAACTAAAGTCCAGTCTGATTTTACAATTTACAAAGACCCCAAATGCCACTTAAAGACATGATATAACCCTTTATTAATGTCATTCAGGATACCACACAACCTCAATTAACCAAACTTCTCAGAAGGACATTGGAAACTGTTGAATAAATAGGATTTTGGACAAAAGAGGAAGCCAGGCTATCACCTTGGAAATGCTGTGCTTTAAGTCCCCAGCACTGCATTACAGTCAAGAGGGGTTTTAGGCCAGCTTGGTAGACTGGTGGCCAGTTTGGTAGAGTGGTATCAAGCTTTACAAAGGATTGGGCTATGGGTCCCAAGCCCTGAAATGCAGTAAGTGAAGATCCCGATGATTTCTCTATATGCAATAGAACCTACAGGACACTACTGAGGAATTTATAATAATGGAGTTTGGGTTATGCCTGATTCTGGGACGCAGCTGAGCTATGTTTTATCTCAGGAACGGGGGACGCGTGGGGGGGGAGGGGGGCGTGAGTAGAGGTGGCTTTGAGGCATCTTTTTAGCTTCCTTCTCCATCAATACTGAAGCTAGCTGGCTGCTGGTTCTTTGTGAAAAGCAAAGCAATCTCAAGACTGCTTTACTTTATGCTGACTACCCAGGGGCCATCCCTCCTTTCCCCGAAGGCAGTCCTGGCAGCTAGGGCTTGTTGGGACAAAGACACAAGTGTATACTGCCAAAAGACTCCTCCACACAGATTCAAATAGCACAAAGCAGCCAGAGTGCAGTCTAGGATCTGGCCATATATCTCCTTATTCAGTTAGGATACCTCATTTTGCACTACCACATTTATGTCATGTTTTTATCAAGACACAAAATATGTGACATTTATTCTGTACAAGTCCCCATAGCTACATATATCAACAAGCTTATTTATTCCTAGCTCACTGACCTGATGAGGCACAAGCCCAAGAGAGGTAGGTGGTTCATTCATTCTGTCATCACTGCTGCTAGCAACAGCATAACCACTGGCAAAAATCAAATAAAGAAAATTAGAACAAAAGACTAAGCCTAAGGCTGGTGGAAAATCATCTTCTGAAATGTCTGACAGAAAATGACATACATCTTCACAAAACATTTTTGTTAAAAAACCAAAACATTCAGGTTTAAAACTGGAAAACCTAAAAAATTGCAGAAAACTGTTGACCAAGAGAGAAAAAATTTTCAAAATTTTTCATGAGGGGAAAAACATCATTTCCAGACCATAAGAACATAACATAAGAACGGCCGTACCGGGTCAGACCAAAGGTCCATCTAGCCCAGTATCCTGTCTACCGACAGTGGCCAATGCCAGGTGCCCCAGAGGGAGTGGACCAACAGGCAATGATCAAGTGATCTCTCTCCTGCCATCCATCTCCATCCTCTGACAAACAGAGGCTAGGGACACCATTCCTTACCCATCCTGGCTAATAGCCATTAATGGACTTAACCACCATGAATTTATCCAGTTCTCTTTTAAACGCTGTTATAGTCCTAGCCTTCACAACCTCCTCAGGTAAGGAGTTCCACAAGTTGATTGTGCGCTGCGTGAAGAAGACCAGCTCTAAGACATTTCCTTCCATAACCAGCTTACGCTTTAGAGCCTTGATCTTGCAAGGGAATCAACTTGGAAGCTCCCTTTCAGACTCAGCACAGGCCTGCAAGGATCCCTTTCCAGCATCAGGGTTTCAGAGACATATCACTTACTCAGACCTAAATCATAACTTCCTTTATTTATTTTTCTTTTCATAGATTTTAAGGTCAGATGTGACTATTATGATTAGCTAGTCAGACTTCCTGCATAACACAGGCCAAAGAATTTCACCCAGTGATTTCTGCTTTAAGCCCAATAACTTTTGGGTTAAGCTAAAAAGATCACAATTTTTTGGCTTACAATGAAGCCCCTGATGGGCTTCATAGCAAATAGTTACGGTAGGTCCTCATTACAAAGAAATATGCAGCGGGAACACTAAGATTAATAGCAACAATTTTTTTCTTACTGAAATGTTATGTTTTCAATACTTCTTTTAAAGATAACAAATGCACAAAAGCAATAGGCAAGGCAAATGTCCTCACTCTTCAAACAAGAACGTAGCAAATTTTTCTAACCAAAAATCTAACTCTATTATTGTAATAATGAAGTCTGCATTGCATGATATACCTGTATATGTTTATTAATATTCAAAACTTACGGGACTCCTCTAAGTCTACATAATGTGTAATAAAAGATACCGGAGAGAACTGTTCCTTCCCCAAAATACCTTTTGTCCTGTAAACACCTCCCTTTCCCCTCAAATATGACTCACCCTTCTGGATGTTGTAAAACAGAAGCCATTAGCTCTACTGCAAGGGCTCCAGCTATCATGGCTAATCCTGGTCGACTGACTGTGCACTGCTGATCCAATGTCCGATCCCTGGTGGACTACAAAGAAAAACAATTCACACACACACACTTACTTGAAAGTACTTGGCTACTCCATTGCACAAGACATTTTTAATACCCGTCATTCAATGAATACAGGGTGGCAATATCTCTCTGAATATCAGTAAAAGGGATTTGCTATAAACATCACTTACAGCGACAAATGAGGTTTCATAAAGGGATAATTTTTAATGCAATAAAAAACAAACAACATGAAATGGGTCCACATTAACTATTTGCATAAAGCTCTACTCACATCTCCCGGTGCCACAACATCATTGCAGAAGTAGCAGCCAAGTTTATAGCCAGGGATGTTTGAAAAGAGCGATGATCCCAGGAGATCAGCAGAGCCGGAGGCATTGTTGGAACATGAATCACCAGACTCCTGCTGCTTTGGTTTCTTTAGTCCATGTCTCATCACAACAAATGTGTCAAATCCCAATGCAGCATTGATGACCAGCTATAAAAAATAAAGAGGAGCACATGTAGCCAAAGAAAAAACAGCTTATATGTTTTGATAATTATGAATAGAATTTTATTCTTACAATAAAATACAAACCACAGTTAACTGTTAAAGAATGCCAAATCATGTATTTAATGACCACAATTTTCTCCATACAATATATTTTCAGAAATACTATCTGCAGTTAGATGAACAAATAAAAACAATGCATCCCACTATCAACATGGACATCAGGCTTAATGAAGTGAGTTGAATTGCAGAAATGCTGTGCTCAGACTTGGTGGGGATTGAGTTTTCTGAAACGGTAAACAATAAACAAGGTTCTCTATGGAAGAAGTTGTGTATATTTGTGTTCCGAAAATAAAAGGGGAAAAAGTGTAAAAATATACCTCCCCCCCCTCAAATGAGACATTCAGAACATAAATACTGGGTCAAACCAATGGTCCATTTAGCCTAGTATCCTGTCTTCCGACAGTGGCCAATGCCGGATGCTTCAAAAGGAACAAACAGAACCTGGCAATTATCAAGTGATCCATCTCATGATCCACAAGTCAGAGGTTTAGGGGTTGCATCCCTGACCATCTTGGCTAATAACCAGTGATGGTTCTAACCTCTATGAACTTATCCAATTCCTTTTTGAACCCAGTTATACTTCTGGCCTTCACAACATCCCTTGGCAACAAATTCCAACAGTTGACTGTGCACTGAGTGAAGAAGTACTTCCTTTTGTTTGTTTTAAACCTGCTGTCAATTAATTATCTCCAACTTGGAAAGGGCTCTTGTATGATCCAATTGTTTTAAAGTATTTTTTGAGAGCCTGAGTCTTCTGTATGTCAATTTCTATTTATATCAAACACAAGCATAGATATTTTATTTAAGAAAATGTTTGAAAAGGTGTGATTTATGTGTCTGCCTGTTTACAAATACAGCAGCCAGCTTCACATCCAGATTGCATCAGTAGCCATACATTTGTATACATGTTTTCAATTTATTGTTTATTTACTTTACGAGAACTTTAGCAGGATTCTTTCACAAACTCCTGGCAAAATTAATTTCTGACTTGTTGAAACAATTGAGCTGGATTTAGAAGTGATATAAACTCCCTAACAAGGTGATTATCATTAACAGTGGGCTAAATGCTGCCCCTCATAGGTTCTTCCTGCCTAGGAGTGGAAAATTCCAGAAGTTTCAATCCTGGTAATTCAGTCCTGGAATTTCTTGGTAATTCTTCCATCAGGGGATGGGTTAGTCCTTCCTTCACTGCTTGCATTTCCCAGAGGCACAAGCATACTGTGACAGGACAAGGGACGATGGCTATAGCAAAGTAATGGGAGACAGATATATTAGCCACAGGCTAAACAAATCCCTGGTACCAGGATAAGCAAATGGCAGCTGCTCCAGGTCAGTTAAGACACCTGAGGCCAATTAAGATCTCTCCAGAAGGCAGGGAGGACAGCTAGGTTGATTGGGACATCTGAAGCCAATCAGGGGCTGGCTGAAACTAGTTAAAAGCCTCCCAGTTAGTCAGGTGGGAGTGTGTGTCAGGAGCTGTGGGAGGAAGCCGCGCTGTTGGAGAGACTGAGCAGTACAAACCATATCAGGTGCAATGAAGGAGGCCCTGAGGTAAGGGTGAAGTGGATCTTGAGGAAGTGGGGGGCTGCTGAGGGGAAGTGGCCCAGGGAATTATACGTGTCCTGTTTCTAAAAAGTCAGCTACCATAGCTGATACTATTAGGGTCCCTGGGCTGGAGCCCGGAGTAGAGGGCGGGCCCAGGCTCCCTCCTGTGCCCCCCGATTAATCACTCAGATTGGGAGACAACAGAGACTGTGCAAGGGAGGTAGCTTCACCTCACCTCCCTTGCTGGCTAATGATGAAAATGGCTCAGTAGGCTGTGACGCTTGCCTTTAGAGAGAGAAGGGCTACCCGGAGGGTCACAGTGAGCCTCTGAGGCTACCGAAATCCGCCACGAAACGCGGGACCCAAGGAGAGAAGGACAGAGCTTTGTCAAAATACATGCCAAGGCTCCTTGCTTACATGCTGCTACCCAGTGATCCCAACTTTCAATTGTCTCTGGCCACTGTAGCTCCTACAGGAGCTGCACCAAGCTCAGTTGCTGTTGCCCCTGGAACTTCTCTCAGATGGACTTCCATATTTAAAAAAAAAAGGAAAGCAGTGAAATTCAATTTGCATTAAATTGTTCTTGCTTCCCCACAGGTCCTTTTGTGGACGGGAGACAAAATTCTAGTAGAGTCCTGCCAACTTCCTTAGGGGAACGTACCATAGAGGAGGCATTCCTCATATCACTACCTCCAGCAGAGACAGACTGCTCTTCACTTAAGGAACTGGGGAGAATTGGGGCATTTATAAACTAATGTAACATTTATAAATTTAGGGCCAGATTTTGATCTCACTCTAGTGATTATCCAGAGTAACTCCACTAAAGTCAGCGGGATTACTGCAGATCTCACTGGTGTGACTAAGATTGAAATCTGGCACAGTAGCTAAAGAACATCATTTGGCTCTAACTCACATTGTGTTTTCAAGTATGCCATATGTTTTTTTACAGTAGGTTCAAGCAAGAGCTATTGAAGTATTCTGAAAACTACTTAGGAACAGTAATTATTTGCAAGAACAGTCTTTCCTTTCATTTGAAATACTATTCAGTATTTTCATTTAATTGTGATTTGAAATGTAACTCATTAAACACTCCTATGTGAAAATAGAAATGCAACACAAAGCAATCTGTCATCCAAAAAAGAGAAGTTCTGATGAACAATGCCAGTAATTACCTATTTAAGACCCTCATTCATGTAGAGTCAGAAAAGGAACCCAACACTCAGGAGAAGATGGTTACTTACCTCTTGTAACTGTTGTTCTTCAAGATGTGTTGTTCACGTCCATTCCAATTAGATGAGTGTGCGTTGTGTGCATGGATGTTGGAAACTTTTTCCCTTAGCAGCTCCCGTTGGGACAGCAAAGGAGCCCACTAGAGTGGCGCCCTTATGGCACTGTATATAGTACCCTGCCGGCCCGATTCCCTTTCGATTCCTTCTTGCCGTTGACTCCGACAGAGGGGAAGGGGGGTGGGTATTGTAATGGACGTGAACAACACATCTCGAAGAACAACTGTTACCAGAGGTAAGTAACTGTCTTTTCTTCTTCAAGTGCTTGTTCACGTCCATTCCAATTAGATGGCTTCCAAGCTGGCCATCAGAGGTGGGTAGGAGTCAAGGAATGATTGACTAGAGGACAGCCCTGCCGACCGCTGTATCATCTCTGGCCTGTTGGTTGATGGCATTGTGGGCTGTAAACGTATGCACTGAGGACCAGGCAGCTGCTTTGCAGATTTCATGGATGGGTACCCGCACCAGAAAGGAGGTCGAAAACACTTGCGCTCTCGTCGAATGGGCTGCAATTGCCGGAGCTGGGACCTTAGCCAACTGATAGCATGTGCGAATGCAGTCTGTGATCCAGGACCAGATGCGCTGAGAAGATACTGGAAGGCCCTTCATTCTATCGGCTATGGCCACAAACAGTTGGGTTGATTTGCAAAAAGGCCTCGTGCGCGCTATGTAGAACGCTAGGGCTCTTTGAACATCTAGCGTGTGCAAGCTCTGCTGCTGCGGGCTCATGTGAGGCTTTGGGGGAAAAAACACAGGCAGACAAATGTCCTGTCTCATGTGGAACTGGGAGACCACCTTGGGGAGGAATCTAGGGTGCGGTCTAAGTTGCACCTTGTCCTTATGAAATACCATATAAGAGGGTTCGGAGGTGAGAGCCTTTAGTTCAGACACTTTCCTCGCCAATGTAATGGCCACCAAGAATGCTACCTTCCATGAAAGGTAAAGGAGGGAACAAGTGGCCAGGGGCTCGAACGGTGGGCTCATGAGCTTGGAGAGGACCAGGTTCAGATTCCAGGTTGGTACTGGTGATCGAGAGTAAGGGTACACCCTCTCCAATCCCTTGAGGAAACACACCACCATGGGATTTGAGAACACCGAGTGCCCAGATTCCCATAGATGGAAAGCTGAGATAGCCATCAGGTGTATAGCCATCAGGTGTACTCTGATGGATGAAAGCGATAGGCCTTGTTGCTCAGGTGAAGCAGGTAGTCCAGAATAACCGTGATAGAGACCTGGAGCATCTGGGTTCACACCAGCAGGAGAACCTTTTCAACTTGGCCAAGTAAGTTGACCTAGTGGAAGGTTTCCTGCTGCCAAGAAGTATGTGTCTCACTGGCTGAGAGCACTGGCTCTCCATCAAGTTTAGCCATGGAGCTTCCAAGCCATGAGGTGCAGGGACTGTAGGTTCGGGTGGAGAAGGCGCCCGTGGTCCTGAGTGATCAAGTCCGGATACAGGGGTAGGGCTACTGGGGCATCTACTGATAGTTCAAGGAGTGTTGAACCAATGCTGACATGGCCAGGACGGGGCAAGCAGGATCACCATTACTCTGTCCCTGCGTATCTTGAGCAAGACCCAGTGGATCAGCGGGATTGGAGGGAAGGCATACTTCAGGCCCTCTCCCCACTGCACTCAGAATGCGTCGGAGATGGAGCCCAGGCTGTGATTTTGAAATGAGAAGAACCGAGGGCACTGTTTGTTGTCCTTGGTGGCGAACAGATCGACTTGGGGATAACCCCACTTTTGGAAAACTGACTGCAGGACATCTGATTGGACCGACCACTCGTGAGCTTGGTAGGACTTGCTGAGGCGATCTGCCAGCTCGTTCCTCACCCCGAGGAGATAGGATGCTTCCAGCTGCATGGACAGGGCTATATAGAAGTCCCAGAGGAGAAGAGCTTCGTGGCAGAGCGGTGAGGAGCAAGCTCCACCCTGTTTGTTTATGTAGAACATGGCGGTGGTGTTGTCTGTCAGGACTGTCATGCTGTGACCTTGCAAAGTGGCGTGAACATTTGACAGGCCAGACGAACCGCTCTGAGCTCCTTCAGGTTGATATAGAGGGGTATCTCGTCCTGCGTCCACAGACCTTGTGTTCTCAGTTCCCCTAGGTGTGCACTCCAACCCAGATCTGACGCATCTGTTACTAACGTCAGTGAAGGTTGGATTGTGGCGAAGGGGACTACCGCACAGACTACTGGTTGCTCCAGCCACCAATGCAGAGACTCTTGGACTTGCCCAGGTACCGTTACTATCATGTCCAGGCTGTCTTGTGCCAGGTGGTAACATGATGCGAGCCACGCTTGTGGGGGTCTGAGACTTAGTCTGGCATGTGTGACTACGTAAGTACAGGCTGCCATATGCCCTATTAACTTCAGGTAACCCCTCACGATTATGGTGGGGTATTGTAATATCGTCTCGACAATTTGTTCTATGCCTGAAACCTGGGTTCTGGGAGGCTCGCTTTTGCCTGTACTGAGTCCAGGACCGCCCCTATGAATTTAATCCTTTGGGTCGGTATGAGTGAAGACTTGCTTATGTTGAGAAGGAGCCCCAATCTGTGAAAGGTGTCCCTGACCAGTGTAACATGGGACTGCACCTGTTCTTTGGAGCACCTGGTCAGCAGCCAATCGTCAAGGTATGGATACACTCAAACCTTTCTTTTGCGCAAAAACTCCGCTACCACCGCCATGCACTTGGTGAACACGGGGGGAGAGGGGGAGCCCTGTGGAAAGGCCGAATGGGAGCACCGTGAACTGGTAATGCTTGCGGTTTATCACAAGCAGTAGGAAGCGTCTGCGCACCAGAAATAAGCGTCCTTCATGTTGAGGGCAGCACACCAATCTCTCATATCCAGTGACGGGATGATAGTGCTTAGGAAGGCCATGCAGAACATGAGCTTGACCATAAATTTGTTGAGTCCGCGAAGGTCTAGAATGGGTCGTAAACCCCTCTTTGCCTTGGGGATTAGGTAATAATAATGGGAGTAAAATCCCTTTTCCCTTAGCTCCTGGGGAATCTCCTCCACTGCCCCTATATCGATGAGCGATCGTATGTCCTGCATAAGGAGTTGCTCATGAGAGGGGTCCCTGAAGGAGGACGGGGAAGGGGGATGGAAGGGAAGGAGGAGAACTGGGGGGAGTATCCCACCTGTACCATGCGTAGGACCCAGTGGTCCGATGTTATACGGTAGAAGTGGGATAGCCAGTTTAAAAACTGTGGGGAGTGATCCTGGGATTGGATTGGTAGGCTGTCCTCATGCGTGCTTTCAAAACACTTGCTTGTTTCTGACTGGGGCTTATTTGGGCCTTGGTCAGACGCGTTGTTCGACGGGCTGCATCTATTATTCCTGCCTCACCTGCAGTAGGGGTCTTGTCTGGGGCAAGTTTGGTATTGCCTTTGCTGTGGAGGTTGAGGCCTAAAGGGCTTCCTCTGGGTTGCTGGTGTATGCATTCCCAGCGATTTCATTGCAGCCCTGGAATCCTTGAGGCTATGCAGCCTGGAGTCCGTTTGCTCCAAAAAGAGGCCAGAGCCTTCGAAAGGGAGGTCTTGCAATGTGTTTTGGACCTCGGGAGAGAGGCCTGATGCCTGTAGCCATGCTGAACGCCTCATAACCACTCCTGATTATATGGTTCTGACCACACAGTCAGCTGAATCGAGGGAGGCTTGCAGAGATGTCTTGGCTACTGTTTTTCCTTCCTCAATTAGCACAGAAAACTCTGCATGCGAATCCTGCGGTAGGCGATCCTTAAACCTGTACAGAGCATTCCAAGAGTTGAAGTTGTGTCTGTTAAGGATGGCCTGTTGGTTGGCTATCCTGAGTTGCAGGCCTCCCGAGAAGTAGACCATCCTGCCAAAGAGGTCCAATCGTTTGGCCCCTTTGGACTTTGGTGCTAAGGCCTGTTGACCCTGGCGTTCTCTCTCCTTTATGGCTGACATGACCAGGGAACAGGGTGGAGGGTGAGAGAACAAGAATTCATAGCCCTTAGATGGGGCAAAGTATTTTCTCTCCACTCCCCTGGCCGTCGGGGTAATAGAAGCCGGGGTTTTCCAGATTGTCTTATAATTACTCTGGATAGCCTTGATCAGTGGCAATGCTACCCTTGAGGGTCCTTCTGGAGCCAGGATATCAACCATCGGATCCTCAGGCTTGACGGCCTCTTCCGCCTGAAGGCCCATATTAAGGGCAATTCGGCGGAGAAGTTCCTGATGGACCCTATGGTCAATAGGTGGGGGTCCTGATACAGATGTTCCCACCACTGCTTCATCTGGGGAGGATGAGGACATGTGCTGAGGATGGCTGCCCTCGTCCTGACCCTCCTGTAATCTCCCATAGTCCTGGGCCATGTCAGGGCCTGTAAGGCTGTCGCCTCTTGAGAGGCAGACTATGCCTCCTGAGGTCTTGGGGTTGTGTCTCTTGATAGTGGTGCGGGCAATGAACCTGCCTCTGTTGGCTGCTCAGGTGGGGGTCCAAGATTGGTCTAGAGAGCATGGTCTTTCTTGCCCTCGAGGTGCGTTCACATGGCAACCTTGAGTGGCGTCGCATTGAGTGCACCGACGCCCGGAGGCTCTAGAAAATGTGCCCTGTTGTTGGTAATAGTAGCCCTTTTGGACGCCACAGGCCTGCCCCAGAGAGAGCCACTGCGGCTGCCAGGCTGTGTGGGACTCTCTACTGCTCTTGGTCCGGTGCCTGCTATAACTCAAGTGGCCTGAGTCGGCTTCAGAGTCTGAGGAGGTGAAGGGGAGGACCAAGGCGGTGCCGATGATTCTTGAGCCACCATGGGGTGCCGAGAGGTGCGGGCCGGGGACTGGTGCCGAGAGGATCGGGATAGGGAGTGGTACCGGCTATCCCGAGACCTTGACCGCTCTAGAGCATATGGTGCCAGGGAAATGGCTGGCACCGTGCTTCGGTGCTGAGTGACCGAGGACGACGTGGAGCGGTGCCAGGTCCTTGGTGGGGGTGCTGAGGGCACTTCTTCATCCGGTGCCATAAGCTCATGTGGGGTTGTCGGTGCCAGGGAGTGGCGCTGTGGTGAGCTCAAACGGGAGCAGTGCCGTGACTGGTGCCAGATCGGTGACCTCGAACAGCTCACCATTGCTGGTTTCCCTCTGGATGGCACCCGTCTGGGCGGTGCCAGAGGCTTCTCCCTGCATGGGAGGGGATTGGGCGCCAACAGGTCAAAGAGGTCCTTTGCAGCCTCATATGTCAGGCATGGAGGGGGGGGGGTTCCCAAGACCTCCTCTAGACATTGGTCTGTGCTGAAGTTGCTGGGCGCCGAACTCAATGGTGCCAGCTCCTGATGGGAAACAGAGTCCTGTCTCTGAGCTGTAGGAGCCTCTCTGAGTGTCTTGGTTGTTCTTTCAGGGGAGCGTCCTCTTTCCCCTTTCTTATGGCGCTTGGCCGGTGCCAGGGAGCTTGAGTGGTGCCGGGGCTGGTAGTCTCGGTGCCAGGGATTTACAGTGTGGGAGATCTCTAGAGCCCGGTGCCAAATCGTGCACCGATGCCGGGGCACTTCTCACCGAGGAGCTCGGGCCCAGTACCAGGCGGTCTGGGACCGCTGGTTGTCACGCAGCCTCCACGAGCAGCTGCTTAAGATGAAAATCTCTTTTCTTTCTTAGTGCAGGGCTAAAAGGCCTTGCAAATTTTACAGCGCTCGACCTGGTGTGCCTCCCCCAGACACCTAAGGCAGGAGTCCTGGGGGGTCGCTGTTGAGCACAGACTTGCGGCAGATAGCTCAAGCTTTAAACCCCTGGGCTTGCGGCATGCCCCGCAGCCCAAGGCTGGTGGCTGAAACTAAATCCCAGTCACCTCTAACTTATTAACTACACCTCTACCCCGATATAACGCTGTCCTCGGGAGCCAAAAAAATCTTACCGCGTTATAGGTGAAACCATGTTATATCTAACGTTCTTTGATCCGCTGGAGCGCGGAGCCCCACCCCCCGGAGTGCTGCTTTACCGCGTTATATCCGAATTCGTGTTATATCGGGTAGCGTTATATCGGGGTAGAAGTCTAACAACAAACTGTCTAACTGGTAAAACTAGATTGCTAAGGGATCACTCGCAAGCGAGAGAGCACGTTCCAATGCCGCCACATTGGAACTGAAGGGGGTTTGGGCCGGAAGGGTACTATATACAGCGCCATAAGGGCACCACTCTAGGGGGCTCTTCTGCCATCCCAACAGGAGCTGCTAAGGGAAAAAGTTTCCGACGTTCGTGCACGCAACACGCGCACACATCATTGGAATGGACATGAACAAGCACTCAAAGAAGAAACACACAATTCTATTCTCTCCTCAAATCATGCGACAGGGATTTACTTGGGCATGGAACTGAATATGAAAAATAAAATATCTACATGGATATGGGAAAACACCCATTATGCCTGTAATAGGACTGATTATAGGATCAACAACTAGACCACCAGGTTTAACTAAAAATATGGATGAGACATAGCAGGATGTAAAGTTAATTGCACAATTAGCATGTTGAAAGGCATACTGTGAAGCAAAGCCAAGTACTGTAATGTTATCCACTCTAGATAGGCAGTTTTAAAAGCAATTCACAAATTTGCAGCATATTATTGTAAATATAATGCGAGTTATTTAGTGGGATTTGAGCCTTCAGGAAAAGATGGCCAGTGTTAAAACATTCTGTATTTGTATCAGGGTGACATGATTTAAATCAAAGTGATTTGACTCATCAATTTTAATTATGATTTAAATCAAAAAGTAGGACACTTTGATTTAAATCATTGATTTTAATCGTGTTTTGCATTTGTATATTCTAGTTATTTTCCTTAAGAAAAGAGGATTCTCATTGGCTGGTAATCAGAAAAACATGTTGATTTGCAACAAAATATAGCCTTTACACTAAATTTCATGCTTCGTTATGTTAACCAGGTGCATATTTTATTTAAGCAATTATGTAGCTTAATTTACATTTATTCAGATTCCTAATTTTTACATTTTTATGTTAGAGAATGGTAAATGATACATTTATTTACTAGATGATTATTAATTTTGTTACTCATTATTTGTGCCAAGTTCTATTCAGATAGAAATTGAATTCGATTAAAAATGCACAAAAAGCATTTAAAATTGTTTTTATCAGTTATATAGAAGTACCTTAAATATCCTGGATACAGAAGAAAAGTAATTATCAAAATATGTTTTGCATTTAAAACTAACTGATTTATTAAACAAAGGAAGTATTATCTGAAGTTAGTGAATCAAACTGATTGTTTCTGGTCAATATGTCCTTCAAGATTTTAGAACTATTAGATCTCACCCTCTCACACCTAGTTTTTATTCATATATTTGGAGAGGAAAACAAGTTTTCCTGCTTTTTCAATTCTTAATTTATTCTTAACTTTCAATGAACTAATCATTGAACTGAACTAGCTGAATAAGATGAAGTGAAGAAAATATTCTCTCTGCACCCGCAGAAGGGGCAACTGCTATCAAAAGCTGGTTTTCAACAAACTCTGGTTCCAGATCCTTCGCCAGTCACTTCCACCAGTTCAGTGGTCTAATCCTTCTTTAAAACTTAAGCAGCAAACATGTACTGTTTAAAATTTATGTTATTTTATTTAAATGATTTAAATAGATAATAGTAAGTTTAGGCCTTGGCATATGTTGTAATAATTTCACATTTATTTTAAATACATTCATCTTATAAAATAAACCTATATTTAATTTAAATAAAAAAAAATAAATAAAATAATCCTGGTCTCTAACTAGAACTTCCTGGCACTATAGTAAGATGATTGTTTATTATGAATAATTATTATTCTGCAATGATTTTAATGATTGTCCTGGGAATGTGATGATTTTCAAAAGTGTGTGCATTTCTAACAAGGGTATTTTTTCCTTATTGTATATAATTGTTTATCCTCCTCCTCCTCAATCCTGTGTAGTGACATCACAATGCTGAATCTGTGACAACACAGCCAGTTCAACAGCAAGCAATACAGGATTACAACTTCATTTCAACATCAAGCACACAGGACCTTTGATAAGAGGGAATAGCCCATATTCAAAACACCAGTAGCATAGGAGGGGTTGGTAGCACCATCTATTTTTAAGGCTGCCTCACACATCCCATCATAAGACTCTGTTTTCAGTTGCTTATAGCTTTTCCAAACTTTTAACAGTTTGAACTGAAATTTTTCATGTCAGGTGTCTACCTCAAGCTGAATGTTTTCAAAAAATTTCAGCCAAAATGGCTCATCTTTTTCCAAGAATGAGGCTAGGGAAATATACATTGTTTTGCCCATATTAAAAACTTCTGGGTGACCTTTTTTGAAAGCTCTAGCACCTCCATACTTTGGAGGAAATAAGCTGAAATTTGGCAAGGGGTGGCCTTTGTGTCAAAGATGCACCTTTTACCATCCCTGTGAAAATCCACCCAAATTTGGCCAAGTTTATCAGACTTTGAAAAATCAGTTTGTGCATGCTCAGTAGACTTCTCGGTTTTTGCAACTAAATTCCACAAAGACTCTGAGCATTAGGCTGAGCAGGACTTCCCGGCAACTGCAGCTCTGGGCTTCTGCGGGCCAGGCCAGGTCCAGACACCTGCACTGAGAGCAGGGAGCTTATCTTGCTTATCCTCCCAATGACCCCGTTGAGCCCAGGCAGCAAGGAAGATGACACTACCTGATTTGAATGCAGAGGGGACAAGAATCAGATCTTCAGGGAGGGAGCAGATTAGGGGAAGGAGTCCTGGGTCCAGGGACTGGAGCTGGCAGGGGTGGACAAAGAATCAGGACTGGGAAGGGGGGACCTGGGACTGGATAGCAATGAAACAGACTAGGACGGGAGTGTGCAAACTATGGCCTGCAGGCCGGATCCGGCCCGTCAGGGCTTTGGATCCGGCCCGCGGGATTGCCACCCCCATGGCGCCACGGGGCTAAGCAGGCTCCCTGCCTGCCCTGGCTCCGGCCCCATGCCGCTCCTGGAAGGGGACGGCACCACATCTCTGCGGCCCCTGAAGGAGCGGGGGGCAGAGGGCTCCACGCACTGCCCTCGCCTGCAGACACCACCCCCACACAGCTCCCATTGGTCAGGAACAGGGAGCTTCGGCGGAGGTACCTGCATGCGAGGGCATCCCGCGGAGCCCTCTGCCCCACTCCACCAGGGGCCGCAGGGACATGGTGCCAGCCTCTTCCGGGAGTGGCGCAGGGCCAGGGCAGACAGGGAGCCTGCCTTAGCCCCGCTGCGTGCTGCTGCCACCTCGGAGGCACTCCAGGTAAGCAGCACCAGGCCGGAGCCCGCACCCCAAATCCCTCCTGCATGCCAACCTCCCTGCCCTGAGCCCCCTCCCACACCCTGCACCCCAACCCCCTGCCCTACATTCATGGCTCTGAATGCAATTTCCCACCCAGATGTGGCACTCGGGCCAAAAAGTTTGCCCACCCCTGGACTAGGAGCCAGTAGATGGGGGAGGGGGGGAGAAGGGGAAATGAGATTGGATTGGGAAGTAGGGAGAAGACTAGGACAGAGAAGCACTGAGGCAGAGAGAAGGGAGACAGATCTGATTAAGAGCTTGAGTGTGGGGACAGAATTGGGAATGTCAGAGCAAAGAGGCCGAGACAGGGAACCTGGCGGACACTGAGATTAGGTGGGGAATCCAGGAAGGGATATTGAAACTGGGAGGACTCATTCACTGCATAAAATGGACCTGTTTTGGGGATGAATCAGGTTTGTATAGTAAAGAAAGCTGCTGTCTCTAGGACCCTTGCTTCATTTGTTGCAGAATCTGGATAGCGTATAATAATTCTGTCTCCAGAGCAGAGTTTGAAGAGTGTGTGGTAAATAAGGCAGAGGGCCACATACTGAATGACACGGTGAAATTTTTTTGAATAGCTGCTCATTAAGTGAGCACAGTTCATTCTGTGAACTGAATGAGGGAGAGGTCCCAGGGAAAAATAGTCTGATATTGCAATTAAAGACTATGTGATAATGCATATGAACAAGTTGCCAAATTGCAGTTGCACGGGCAACCTTAATTCTGGCATTTCCTAACTTTTGAGTGCTTGACTTTGAAACCTTAATAATGGTCTTTTAATGTAGTTTTTTGACTGTAATATTTAAATAACTAAGAGAAATTCGGACATAACTGCCAAAGCACAGTGTGGACTGCTGAAAAGTCTGGATCAAGGAAGAGGATTATGCAAAAACTCATTAAGTTTCTCATTCATTTTCACCTGAAGACTCACAGGCCAATATGAAAGGACATAATGGTTCGTCAAATTCCTGTTATTTTTCAGTAGTGTGGACCATAAACGACTTTACCCCCAGCTGACAGATCAGAAACACATTTGATGGTCTGTCTACTATTTTAACTCTAAATTGTCTTCAGTTTGTCCCCTGAAGCACAACATTCTCATTAAAATGCTAGGGAAGAGACCGCACAGTATAGTACAGCTCTTCAGATTCTAGCTTTTAGAGTCTTTCCCTTCCCCACAATAAAGTCAAAACAGTTTAGTTAACTGACTTGTTTAAATGAAAAATGTCCTCCCTCCATCTTCATATCATATTAACATACTTGTCTTCATACTATTTTACTCTAACTATTCCTCCCTATAAAC
The DNA here is from genome assembly GCF_002925995.2 of Terrapene triunguis. Taxonomy (NCBI): domain Eukaryota; kingdom Metazoa; phylum Chordata; order Testudines; family Emydidae; genus Terrapene; species Terrapene triunguis. The sequence goes on from NW_020664583.1 coordinate 2,799,235, forward strand.
AGCAATGCAGCTGATTGTTATAATGACAGAATCAGTAAATACAGTATTCAGCCTGAGATAGCTCTTGGTGTGACCAGTTGGGTACTGCGTCGTCTAGGAATTCAAAGAAAACAATAATGATATACTTTGAAACCACATGTGGCAATCAATAACAGAAAGTAATTAAAATACTGGGTTTCCTGATGAAGAAATATTTGTGCAGGCACAGACCGAGGCAGGTTTGAATTAAGTCAGTCTGTGGCCCCAGCCACCATCATGTGTGGTTCCCCCAGTGGTCGATCCCCTCAGGGGTTGGCAGCAGGTTTCAGTGTTAAGATGAATGGACCAGTTCATGTCTCTTGGACCTATGGTTTCAAGCTGTCTGAAAAGTCAAACAAGCATCACTTATACTCTGGTCACATTTTCAAGCTTTTCTTTGCATCCATGAGGGCAAGACACAAAGTGCGTTTTTAAATGAAAGATAAGGCACAGACCTATAGTCACTGTACCTTAAGATGGAGCTGGATAAAAGGATTCAGGCACTTCAATGACTTTAATGGGGCTCCATTCAGGCATGGAGTTTCAACTGCACAGATCTCATTGGTGATCAGGGCTATTGTTGAGATACCAAAATCTTCTTGATTATAAATGGCCAGTGTTCATATGTTTATAACTTTCTAAAGAATTCGATTTTTGTGGAGTTTTTGTTATGTTTGAGCTAAAGTGATTTTTGTTGTATTTTTGAGAATAAAATATCTTACCAATTTTTAATTATGAAAGAATTAAAAAATTCCATTCTTGGTGGCCACCAAACAGAATTCTACTCACACTTACTAAATAGGGCCACAGAAAAGTGGGTTGATGTTTAAAACTTGACATGGACATAATCCTCAGAGGATTGCTAGGTTGGAACATAATTGGTTTAGGATTTTAAAATGCCATTAAAAATGTTCATGATCAAGTGCACAGAAAGTTTGGTTAAGTCTACAGGTGCACACTCCACGGGAGATGCACACATGCAAGGAACTTACAAGACAAAAAACCTGATTGTAAGTGTCACAAGCAATTCTGGATTCTCTCTCATTGTCCAATCACTTTCTTATTCTTAAAAAAATCACCAGCCAAACAACTAAGAAATCACAAGCAAAAATTATGTTCGTGCAAAGTTGAGGCTGCACAGCTAAAATTCACAAAAAAAGTCAGACGGTGAAAAAGTTAATGTTCCAAAAGCAACACAGACTCAGTTGTGTCATACATATGTACTATTTTCCATTTATTCTTTCTTTTATTTAATTTGTAACTTAATGTATTGCTGTGAATGTCATTATATTTATGCCACAAAATATATGGAATGTGCAATGTGGTACAATTCTCATGCTTTTAAAACCTTAACATGTGCATTTTCCAACTTTGTATCTTTTAGATGTGTAAACTTAATTTGCATTAACTCTTAAAAATGTGACAAAGAAGTTGTTGTAAACACCTTACTTTAACGAAGTCTCAGTCAAAATAGTTTAGGAATCAAATGTGCAGGGCAATGCAATTAAGAGTTTCCTAACTAACCCATCTGCACCAAATGTGTGGAATATTAATTTGTTGAAAAATTTTGGTGGCAGGATTCTATAATCTGAGATTTAGGATATTCTTCCATTCAGGAAACGCCTGAACTCAGTTTGACACTCAAGAGCATGATTAATAGAAAGGTAAAGGGCCATGAGTTAAAGAGAGGCAGTTATTCTCACTTAACCTAAAAAAGAGCACATTGTTTCCTATTCTCTATTTTAATTTTTATTACATTCTAGTAAGAATCACACTCAGGAACAGATTCCTAAAAGCATGCAATTATGGATAAACTTGTTCATATTCACTGATTCTGTTGTATGTTTTAATTTGGTTCAGGTAAATTGACTGTAAAAGAACTAACGTGCACAGAGTGACTGTCTCAGAGCCTGATCCTGGAAACACTTACACATGTAGTGCCACTGCCTTCAAGGGAAGAAATATCCTCCAGTGGTTGTGACACTAGCCTGAGACGCAGAAGATTCAGGTTCAATTCCCTGCTCCTCCACACAGACTGCCTGTGTGACCTCAGACAAACCATCTACTTTCTCTGTACCTCAGTTTCCCATATGTAAAATGGGGATAATACTTCCTTACCAGAGACTGTGAAGATAATTACATTACAAATGTGAGACACTCAGATGTTATGCTAACAGAGGCCACATAAATACCTTAGATAGATATGATCAACCCAGATATTGTATATTGCTGGGTGAGTTTACAGAGAAGTTGTTGGTTTGTGGGGTTTTTTTTGTTTGCTTGTTTTATTAATGAAGTGTTGGCTAATCCATATTTTTTGTATAGTTTGCCTTCAGGTCTCAAAAGTTACAAATCTTCTTTGGAAATACAATTTGCAACTATCAACAACATTTTGACATCCTGTATCACTTTCCACCCTCATCATCGTTCTTTCAGTCTTCCTTCATAACATATGAGTTACCATTCCCCCTCATCACACACTTTTTTCTCACTTGCTGCTTTGTCTTTGAGTCTACTGATAAAGTGCCTAGTGCAAAAACTCTTGAAATGGCATGATGTAATTCCGGCTGATTGGTCAGCAATTGCAGGTTACTGTCAACTATTTTTGACCATACATGGCAAGTAATTAAGTGAGAGTTGCAGTATGACTACAGGAATATTAACAAGGCATATCTACTGTACCTTCCTCTTGCTGGCTGCAACGACAGCAGGAAGCCATCGACTTTCCCTAGTGTCCATTAACAGGAAAATAATATCATGAGCATCAATGAGCCGTTCAAGCTGTGCCACATCCTTTCGAGCCTGTTCCATGGTGACTTCAGAAAAATTCACAGGGTGACCTGGCATGGGGATGCTCATGTTAAATCCTTCTGCATTCTAGGGGAAAACACATAGGAAATGGACACTTCAAAACAATGTATTAAACAGACCTGAAGGATATTATTCACAGAACAGCCAAATTATTCATGCCCGTAGCCATTAAATTATTGTAGGAACAGTCAAGATCAAGATAAGAGTTAATTGGGTCCTTATGAGCTGTCGGCCTTTGATAAAGTCCAAATTTTTCTGATGTAAGGAAAAGACAGCTAGAATGAATGGCCAGAAATCATACTGGGGAATGAAATAGAGTACTACAGGAAACAGAAGACTGCTGAAGACTGTCACCAAAATAACTGATTTTAATTTATTTGCAACCATACATAAGTAAACATAGCTTCAGTGCAGCACCTCCAGCATTCCATCACTTGAATACAATGCACCAGGAAGATTACTTTCTGCTTGGCTGAGTACAGTCTTAGATTAATAATATTTTTAAGAATAAAAACTCAAAAGTTAGACAAGGATTACGGAAAGCACTGGTATCCATTAATTGCCGATATTCTTCCAATGATTTCAGTGGGGTTACACCAGAACTAAATTTGTCCCATTGTTGTAATCTTTTAAGATTATACACATACATGGTAACCATGTTGAGTCAGATTTTCAGCTTTTCTTTGACCCGCATTTCTTTGATCTTGTCTTTTATAACATAAATACACAGCAACATGTATACTTCAAAACAAAACAAAACCATAAACCTAATATCCTGCCAAAACAACACACACTGCTACACATGCTTCTTCCCTGAGGAGAGGACAAGAGAAAAAACACCATGCGACAGATGCACTACTTAAAGGGGCTCACATACTATGGTGATGAAAGCAGTATAAAAACCTATTAGGGCTGTCAACTAATCAGTTAACTCATGCGATTAACCCAAAAAAATTAATCGCAATTAAAAAAATTAATGGAAACATGTCCTCTGGAATGGTGGTTGAAGCATGAAGGGACATATGAACCTTTAGCGCATCTGGCACGTAAATACCTTGCAACGCCAGCAACAACAGTGCCATGCGATTGCCTGTTCTCACTTTCAGGTGACATTGTAAACAAGCTGCAGGCTGCATTATCTCCTGCAAATTGTAACCAACTTTGTTTGTCTGAGTGATTGGATGACCAAGAAGTACTGAGTGGACTTGCAGGTTCTAAAGTTTTACATTGTTTTATTTTTGAATGCAATTATTTTTTACATAATTCTACATTTGTAAGTTCAACTTTCATAATAAAGAGATTGCACTACAATACTTGTATGAGGTGAATTGAAAAATACAATTTTTTTGTTTTTTTACAGTGCAAATATTTGTAATAAAAATAAATATAAAGTGAGCTCTGTACACTTTGCATTTTGTATTTTAATTGAAAATATATTTGAAAATGTAGTAAACATCCAAAATATTTAAAATAAATGGTATTCTATTGTTTTTTTCTCGTGCAATTAATTGCAATTATTTTTTTTAATCACTTGATAGCCCTAAAACCTATACAGAAGAGAACAGCCGGCACAAATCAGCATAGCTCTATTTATTGTGTAACTATAAGGATCTAGCCTGCTAATTTAGCACTGTTAACCAACTTTTTTGAACCAGATTTTCAGAAGATCACATTCCATTTGACTAGTCTGGACAATCAAGAATTACAAGACAGATAATCACTTTTGGAGTGGCCCTGTTTTTATAGGGACAGAGATACTAAGAACAAATGTTTGGGTATCCCACTGTAGAAGGGTTGATTGGACTGTATGCAATTCTATTTTGGACAAACCTCAATGCAACATTTCAACCATATGTTATGACCCTGATGTCTTTAAGGGCCTGATCCTACAACCACGTACCTGAGTAGTCCCACAGTATGTCAACAGAATGAATGAAGTTAGGCATATGCCTATGTGTTTGAAAAATAGGACCCTTAGATTATAAATCCATCAAGGCAGGGACTTTCTATATTAGTTTCTGAACAGTGCTGAACACAGTGATTAGTATTTTGAGCATTTTTTTTTTTAAAAAAAAAAAGACTGTGTGCTGATTATTCTTCACAAATTAAACAATCTTTCTTCTTTTATTTTAACAACTCCACTGTACTATTCAGGCCAAAATCAGAAATCATTCTGTACAATATTAGCTGCAGAACCCTGCCTCTACAAATTCTTCTGAAATCCCCCATCATCTTTCTGTAAATTATTGATTTAAATATTTCTGTTGGTGCCAGAAAAAAGTGCCTTAAACCTTCAGCAAATTCATTAGAAACCATTCTTAAACTCAATATCTCTTGGAAGATCAAATTCCATACTACTGACTTTTGTACCAAGTTTTTGCACCGTCTTGTCTCATCATTTCTTAAATGTAAAGATTAAAAAGATTGCACCAATTTATTTATGCCTTACAAGTATCTTTAAAACAACCCCCAAATTTCACCTACTAGAGCAATTAATTTTATTCACATATAGCTTTTGTCTTAGATCAGCTCCCCAATTACTTTACACAAAGTGAACAATAAGACCTCTATTAAGTCTTATCTGAGATTGAATCGCTACCCAATTGCCGTTAGACAGATGGGAGGCATCATACACTGTACCTCTGTTGTTTCAAATTCTATAAAATATAAAATTCCTCAGTCTTCAGTGATACTTGTATAATTTGAATGGCCACATAGTAACTCGATATAGAGGGAAATCACTTCTGAGACTCATGGCTCCTATCGTCAAATGCTTTGCAGGCTTCCATTTCGGAGCTGCTGAGAGCAGCCTGATCCTGCAGCAGGACCTTACAACATGTCTCCTTCATGTCCATATTTGAACAAAGTGGACTCAACTGAACATGCATTAGAGAGTCCAAAAAGGACATACATGGAGGAAGGGTCATTTGAACCATGTTGGTCATCTGATAAGTACATTTATAAAAGGTGTAAAACATCTGCTATCGGACAGAAAAAGACCCTCCTTATATATTACCGTAGAACTTAGGCTATGTCTCTATACCAGGGGTCGGCAACCTACGGCACGCGTGCCAAAGACGGCATGCGAGCCGATTCTGAGTGGCACGCTGCCTGCCCGGTGAGAGGAGGAGGAGGAGGAGGGGCCAGAAAGCGCCACACTGGGGGAAGAAGGGGGAGGAGGGAAGCCTGGCTGCCGCAGAACCGCTCTCCCCTGCGGGGGCAGGAGGCAGAAGCTTGGTCCTGCGGCAGCCAAGCTCCCCCCCTCCCCCGTTTCTTCCCACAACGTGGTGCATTCCGGCCCCTCCTCCTCCCCCCTCTCCCTACCGGCGATGGCCCTTGAGAGGGGGAGGGGGAAGAGCAGAGCCGAGTGGCAGCGTGCTCCCTGCTCCATAGAGGAGGCAGAGAGAGGTAGGGACGGGCCTTGGGGAAGGGAGTGGAACAGGGCATATTCCTCCCAGCCCCCTGCCGTGAGCCGCTCAGGGCAGGGGGCTGGGAGCACCCCCACGAGCCGAGCACCCCAGCCTTCTGCCCTGATCATCCCCAAACACACCCAGCCTTGTGCCCTGCACCTCCACACACACCCCAGCCCTCTGCCCTGATTCTCCCCACACACCCTCAGCCTTCTGCCCTGCACCTCCACACACCCTCCAGCCCTCTGCCCTGACCTTCCCCCCACCACCCAGCCTTCTGTCCTGCACCTCCACACACCCCCAGCCCTCTGCCCTGACCTCCCCCCAACACCCAGCCTTCTGCCCTGCACCTCCACACACACCCCAGCCCTCTGCCCTGCACCCCCCCACACCCAGCCTTGTGCCCTGCACCTCCACACACCCCCAGCCCTCTGCCCTGACATAGGCAAAAAAAATCACTTGCTTTCGTGGCATAATGGAATTTCAAGCACACTGGCTATTGATCTTCTAAGTCTTTGAAAAGAATGGCTATTTAAATTGCACCAAACATTCCTTCTTAAACCTATTAATATCACTGTCATTTTTATATTTTTGCCCATAATACAAATAATGTATCAAATGTATCACAGGCCTCAAATGTATGTGCACTCGTAAGGATAATGTAAATCAGAACCTTTATGGATAGATGATTTCCATAATTACTGGATAGATTTTAATACTCTAATCTGAAAAATAAAATGGGAAATAACTGTAAGAGAACATTTTGCACTTGTGTTTTTTTTAAATAAAACTATCTGTGAATTAACCAGCACAAAATGTCTCCTACTCATCTAAGAAATCCTGAAAAATTAAAGGCTTCTATGAGACACTAATTTACACATGAATGATTTGTTTCAGCATGATGCTGGTGGTATTTGGGAAGTGAATTTTTAGCTGAAGGTCAACCATACTCTATTATTTTTCCTGTCCAAATGAAATATTACACAGTCCACAAGATTAAGGGCAGGCACGACAAAATACAAAGTTAATGTAGGTTATAATTTCTATGGTAATACATTATAAATACGTGTGTGTGTATATATACATATACACATTTTGTGTAAAGTTTAGTGTGCAAGTACAAACATGTACATGAACAACTATTGAAATTTGGGGATTGTGCAAAAGATTATTAAAATACATGTTCTTTTTTAAAACTCTGCTCTTAAGTGATGGTGGTAATGTAGTCAAGTTCACTTACCAGTAGATCGTGCACCTCAGTGTTCACTTCTATGGCAGTAACTAAATGTTCAGTTTGGTGCAGAGCATATATTTATAGATAGGCTTGACAGATTTCAATTTTTTTTTATAATTTCTATGGAAAATATCAATACATTTCATACATTGTTTTCAATTTTTATCTATTTACATTTTAACAGTTGCTGGAAATTATGGGGGGGGGTCAGAATTATTTAACAGTATATGTTCAGATTCAAAAAGTTAAAGGTTTATAACCGTTAAAACACAAATCGTCATCATCACATGTCAAAATATACAAAGTAAGTGTTCTTAAATCAAACTAATAAGTTCGCAAGCAGCATTTTTCTTACTTTGCCTATCTGTAAATTTCAATCATCATCATCAATGGAAATTTTTTTCATCAGTTTGTGTGTGTATGGTGAAATTGTTTACTGATATTTACTGATTAAAATCTAATCCTTTCAAGTCTAATTATACAGAAAAACAAAGGTCCATTTGGCAGCATTTAAAATTTTACAAATGCAGAGAAAAAATGTAAAAGAAGAACAAGAGTGATATAAAAATATAGAATGAGAATAAAATAAGATGACAAATAGTGGAGCAGCATATTAAAGTCTCATCCACGCACACAAAATTTGGGTGTAACCTTGTATACACAGTATTTTACAGAAATGAGTGCCACTTTCATGCCCTGTCTCACCAAGCTGCTGTCATGAGAAAAACCAAACATGAATCGACTGAATTCAAACACACTGCCTTTGAATTCTAGCACATTCATGAAACATTCCAGTAAATACACACAGAATAATATAAAACTGTACAGGAGAGACTCCCCCTAACTCCAACTCTGCCCCACAAGGTACCCTTTCTTCCCCCCCCATCATGTGAACTTAGGGGGAAAAGTGTAAAGAACAGACAGTCAGCTAAGGCGGGGACCTCTTTCACCTTTGGACGTTCCAGTCTTGACTGTAGACAGTTCTGACTTTCTCTGCCTTGTGGTGATTGACTGTTCCCTGTCCCCTGCCCTCAGTCTCTTCACCTCCGCTTCGTATCACACCTGCCCTTCCTACCCTCTCCTTCCCTGCCCAGCCCCGTTCACTCCCCTTTTCCTTCCATTTAGCTGATCCCCCGCACAAAGCCCTCTGCCCCTCAAAAAACCTCCAAACTCTCACGTTTGTCTCCATCACTTTGTTTACTCTGCTTGTGTGTGTTGTGGGCAAGGACTGTCTATTGCTGTTTGTACAGTGCCTAGTACAATGGGACCCCACTCTTGGGTTGGCCCTCAGGCACTACCATAATTAATAATAATGATATACATTTTAGCTCCACACCCATGCTAGCTTTTAAAACAATATCACTTTAAATTAAGAAAATGGTACTGCCAAAAATATAGAGGTGGCAATGTCTGTAGCTGTGGTTCCTTCCCCTTCCCCAATTGAGGGGAACCTCACCATTAAAAGGAGAATCTTAAAGCATTTTTTGTGTTTAGTTTTTAAGGTGGTGAATTTTTAATTCTTCTTTTCTTGAAGATCTCCGTGAACATGTAAAGTGATGCAAACCATTTGGGTCTGAAAACCATGGCTTCGAGTCCTTTGATACTTGGACGGAACCCAGATCCGTACACAGCCATGGAAGGGCTGCTGATAGCACTGGGGCCCCTGCAGGATCTCTCTCTCAGGAAACTCAATGGAGTTGAAAGCAAAATGGTGTAGTGGGTTAAGCACAAGGATAAGAGATGCCTGCATGCTAATCACAGCTTTGACAAGAAGTCAACGAAGGCACTTAGGAATTAACTTGTAAAAGTGCCCATAACTCAAGTTGAAGTCAATGGGAGATTCGAGTGTTCTGCCTCTCTTGAAATCAGGCACTGACCCTTTCTGCCATCACATTCCCATCTGCAAAATAGGTGTAATAATAGGTAACTCACTAGAAGGTTGTGATGATTCAGTAGTTAAGATCTGTAAAATGCTCAAATCCACCACAATGCACAAAAACTCTCCAGTATCCGGGTGGTGATAGTAAGCATGTGCATGTCAAGTGTCTCCACAGACTTTCGTCTTATTTAAATAATTATCCCTCGCAAAATTTATTTTAAAATCTTGGCAGCTGTGCTCAGACCCCAGCACAAGTAGCTGGACTCCAATTCCAGTAGCAGGAGGCTGGGATGTACAGATAGGAAGGGTTTTAAAGATGTCACACACATACTTTTCTACAGGAAGAATGAGATAAAATGAGTAATACATGCTGGAGTCTCCAACACTTTTCTTCACAGCTGGTCAATTTTTTTAATATCTAGTTCCAACTATCATATTCTTAAGAACAGAAAGCTAATCTTAATCAAATATAATTTCTGGCACAGCCACCACCTCTTCTGAAGGCTCGGATTAATTTTTCAGGAACACTGTCATTTTAGTAGCATTTCTAATTCCCACCTCACAGAATTCATATTCCCCCTCATCACCAAAATAAATGCTTACTTCTGACGTGGACCATAAATAAAATCTAAGCTACAGGATAGTGTCACAGGTGAAACCCTTTGGAAAAAAAGAGAGATAAAGCAGGATTTCTGCATTAACCTAATTGGTCTGTTAAATGAAACTCTGAATTTTCCCCCCAGCTCAAATAACCCCATATTCGGGACACTAACCCTATTCAGCACCCTCCTAAAGCACACACAATTTCAAAGGAATCCAACTAATTGTGCCATTTTTTAAGAGGACTTAGGTCAACTTTTAAACAGAAGTCATGATGCAAACTTAACTATATTGGTGCAGCAGCACTTCTATAATACTGGGCAGCATTTAAAAACACTGCTTTTGCCTGGAATAAAGCCGGGGGAGAGGGGTGGAATCAAAGCAGCAAACAAACAAATCAAACAACTGTGAAATGTTTACTCAGGAAAGTCCTTGTGTGTATAAAGAGACAAGTTTTGCTCAAGTGTTATATCTGAACAAAAGCAAATTTGTGCTTCCTTTCACTGGCAAAGTGTTTGTTTTGTTTTATTTTAAAAAGTACTATTATGAGAGCTATAGAATTATTACAGACTCATGTGGTATAATATTTGTGTATTTTCCCATTTTGCCAGACACAAAAAAGTTGTTGGTAAGGTTTAGCTCATAAGGACTTTGTGGCAGAGGCTGTCATTTCCTATGTGGCTGTATAGTGCCTGACACAATGGAACTACAGATGCTTGAGGCTCCAGGTGGTACTGCACAACAAAATAAATAATAAATAATAATAATAATAATGGGATGCATGTAAACATATGTAGCAACCCAAGAGTTAAAATAAAATACAAATATAGCTTTCATTTCTCATAATTAGATAACTCATCTCAAATCTATTGCCAAATTTACTACTATGGTTAAGTGGCAGTAGAGAATTTGATGAATAATTATGGCTTTACAATCAAGAAATAGAAGCAGAACAGAAATATGCTGGTACAGCTGAGTATTTTAGTCCTTGGAATAATTAAAACATATCTCCAAAACATTTAGAAAGAAGCTTCTTTATAAGGTCTACTTAATGGGGTAGGGTATGAGCAGCTGTAACAGAGCAATGTCACACAGTTTATGCTTCTCAGTAATATTTAAAACATCCTTATTTTTATTATTAATAATGAAGGTGGATAGGAGAAATTAATAATAATTAGAAAAGGAGTTGAATACATTAATATAAAGAATTATTACATGATTGGTTGGATATCACATAAAGTCAAATGTGAAGTTTAATTATCTCAAACATACATTTACAGCAATATTTTCCCATAGTTAATTCCTTTCTGCAGGATTCTGTAGAAAACAGGAGGCAAGACAGCATAAGTCATGTGTCAGAATTGCCCACTGCCCACTCCAACATTGCTTGTATACCCACAAAGGACCAGATATTCAGATGTGCTCTGCAGCTTCTACTGTCACAGTCATGGCCAGATCTACAAAAGAATTTGCTATCCGATGTGATGAGCTCTTTTGAAAATCTGGATCCAGATGCGAGTGCTGATCTCTTATGGAAATCTGCATAGCCACTGTGTGTATGCACATTTCTTACCCTGCTCCTCCACAGGTCTTGGGACACATGAATAATTTTATTAAAAGTATCCACCCTTCACCAACTGTCTGCTCAGTATCTTACGTTCACATGTTCAGTTTCAAAATACTAAATTGATACCTAAAACAAGGGACATCCTTTAGGAGCCAGGCCTCACATTTCCACCAGACTTTTTAGTCTCTGGCCTAAAACCAAAGAGTAGTGAGGGGGAAATGCCAAAGTCTAACAGACATTTTCACAATTCAGCTTGTCACGTTCCTTACAAAAACAGGATATTCTTAATTATCTTTGTCATAAGGCCACCTTCTCTCACCTCATGTTAATAACATAATGGAAGTCAGCTGGGACATCAGAGCGAACAGGGCACAGCCCTCTAGACAAGGCCACAATGGATACAGTGTGCAGAATTGTTAATAGTTTCAAGCATACAGGAAGCTGAATTCATTAAAGTAATAATGAGTACTGACATAATTTGAAGATATTAAGGACACAGTTCAAGATGAGAAAAATATCTGAAAAGCCCACATGGTTATGGGATTCAGAAAAAAGTCATTACTTGCAGCAGCTAAACCAAGAAGAAATACAGACATCTGAAGTATAAATGGAGCATTACAGACTATTTAAGAGACGAGACGAGACCGCTTTTGAGAACAATGTTTTAAATTACATGGATCCACGTGAAATGAATACCTGAGTAATCCCTATTATTGGCCAAATTCTACTTCTAATTGTTCAATATCAATCTTACAAAATAATATAGAAGCAAAATGTGGACAACAGGGGACATTAAAAATATACAGAAGTTTGCTCTCACACCTGGAATCAGGATAATACTATTTCACACTTTAAAAAAAGCTTTACTATTCACAAGATATGAATAATGTTCTCTTGTGGTGATCTCTAGAACACTAGGTCATTTCAGTCCAAAGGCACCATTATCAGATAAAGGTGAAAGATTTGCATCTTTCTAAATGATGGAAATTATCTTAAAATAAGATTGTCTTATTAAAGATGTGCAGGTAAAAGAGTCCTTTCTAGTTCGGGAATTAGGTGGTAGGAAGACTGGGATAACCTAACTTTTTACCAGTTTACCCAAACTCTGCCTAAAACATCTGGGAAAATATGGTGCTAACCTGTGCCCCACTGGCCATTGGATGCACATGAATGGACCCATGCCACCATAAAAAGTCCCACTGATGGCACAGGGGTCTGCTCACATGCAATCTTATTTCAGGATTGATGCCTATATTGTTAATTATATTTTATCTAGAATTCCCAAGCTTGATAGCAGAACACATACAATACCTCTAGTTTTTTAGCCCCCCACTCTGGTAATTTCCAATCTGTAATTTCAGAACAGACACCACCAATGGTAATTCTCTGGCTTTTCAACAGGTTGAAAATCATCAGACATTTAAGGAACAACAGCAATGGTCTTAGACGCACTTGTGAAAATATAATACAGACTTCTCTCTATAGCAAACTGCAAATAGATGTTAGTACCAGAAAAATGATTACTTGAAAGTCCGGCAGGAGAAAATGTCAGACAATGAATGGAGACAGATTTGGGCAATAACCAAGATTTGTGTTAATTGTCTAAAAATGAAAGAAAAATTCAAGTGCATAAGTAATTAAACACCAAACTATTTACATGTGACTGAAAAGGGGAACATGGATAGAGCCTCAAGATTGTGTGAAACGCTCAGGGCTTTTAAATGCATTCAGTGGAACTGTTCCAAAATCAGCCATTTCTGAGAGCACATTAAAACACACCACAGAAGAGAAACTGGAGAACATTTGTTTACTGTGACTCTGTGGAAAGGAAGTTGAGATGAGCCCTTAGAACTCATCTTGTTGCCTATTTTTATTGCCACAAGTTTCATTCCCTTGCACCCTGCATGTGAATACAGCTCCTACAGTTCGCCAGTGACTGCAGTATAAACTTTGTTTCCTTGCATTTTAGTTTTCTGCTCCCCTTTTCTTTTTAAGCATTAACATGAGCAGAGCAAAGGAATACTATGGAGCTATTTAAGGCCAGCTGTCTTCTCAATATGTTGAGATATAACCACCAAAATATTTTACTTACCACTCCTGGAAATATTTTTTGCAGTCTGTCTGCTGCCGCAAGTGCCTTAGGCTTCCCACCATCGAGACAATCTTCAAACTCGTATAGAGGCTGCCGTACAGGGTTGGAATATGAGATTTTTGCATTGTCCACAAATGTGATCTGTCTGACTCCCCATCCCTAAACAAACAAAAAATCCAAGTAATTGGCAATGACTAATTTAACACTGTAAGACTTTGGTTCAAAGGATGTAACAGAAACCCCTTTGAGTCTATAGCATTAAAAGCATAAGTGGACTTTTGTTCACAATTCAAATTCTACGATTAACTGCAGATTAAGTTATTACAGTTTTAGAAGCTACCTATAGTAAAATTCCTTTTGATCACACTGAACTGTCTCTCACTGACACAATTATTTATTTCAAATATTTTGGTTTGAATTTGATTTTGTGAACTTATTTGTTATTTTATTCAAGACAAATTTGCACTTTGTACATGGGCAGTTTTTAATTTAAAAAAAAAAACACATAGAACTGCAATATTTCTGTGATACACACACATAACATACACATGTTGATTTCATTGTATTCTTCCATTCTTTAGCACAAGGATGAAAAAAGCAACCTTTATGAGAGACAGCAGGTCACCTTCAGGAGTAACTCTTGTACTTACCATTAAGGTTCTGGCTACACAACAACCCAGCGTACCAGCTCCTAGCAGCAGACACTTAGAAGACACAACTTTCTCCAGGTCAAGAGTAGGCACCAACCGCCAGCACATCAATTTAAGGTTAAGATCCACAGACGACTCAGCTAACCTATATAGTGAAATAAAAACAAACAACAACATCATTCCTGAATACTCTCTAATGCAGCATTGGCCTTTTGTTCCAACTAAGCACTGGTTCTCAATTTTTATTTATGTTTTGGGGGGGGGAGGAGGGAGGTGGAAGGACTGGAGCTCCCCCCACTCATTGCCCCATATCCCTTCATGATATACCCCAGCAGCTGCTATCATCTCTCTCTTTTTCTGTCCACTTGATCTCAGTTCAGTTTTTTTTCTCTTTTTAAACACGGTCTTTTCTCTATATTTTTTAAAATTTATTCTTCACTGACTTTTTTGTTTTTCAGTCCCCTTCTCTCCTGCCCAGCAGACCACAAGACTACATTCTGTCTGTCGGAGGTCTTTACATGTCTCCCATCAACGAAGTATCTGATTACATCACAATCCTGAATGTACTTAGCCTATATTTAGTCATAATCCTTATTGTATTTATCGTTTAGGTAGGAAAGTATTATTATCCCCATTTTACAGATGGGGAACTGAGGCACACAGAGAATAAGTCACAACAATTACACAGGAAGTCTGTGGCGGAACAGGGAATTGAACCTGGGTCTCTTGGGTGTTAGGCTAGCATCCTAACCAATGGATCATCCTTCTCTACAGGCAAAAAGAAGATAACCACCTTTGAAGGTTCTCTACTGAAGGGTGCATGCGCTCACTTGACTAACCCAAGCAGCACGGATGCAAAATGGAAAAGCTTGGGCTAGCAGGCTACATGCAAGCTCTTCCTCTCACAGCCACCTGTGCCTAGATACTACAGAGCTAAATGCAGATATACAACAGAGAAATCAATTTATTTTGCATATCTGTATCTAAATGATCTTTAGAGGACCACATCCAAGGTTGGGAAACATTGCACTAGCTAATGAAATAGCTAAAGCAGTATACAGTATGAGCATCTCTAAGAATACTTAAAATGAAAAGTAAAAATCACGGAGTCTGCTTCTGCACAACACTCCCTGCTATGAATAAAGAACCTTGTCAACGGATTTGACGTTAATCAGTCCATGCAATTTACTCTCATATACTTTGGCCCTTGTAGAGAATTCTTAAAGATACTATGCATAAATTCTACTAAACCTTTTGCTAATCAAATATATAGTAATAAAAAAAAGGAGGTAAAGATGAAGTGTTGTGCCAGCAGCATTATTTACCTACACAAATTTTGACATTCTATCCTATTGTCATCTCATATAACAATCAATACGCCAAAAACAGTAACGCAATAAAGTTTTATAAAAATGTTTACTGTGGTTCTTACAAATGAATTAGAAAGATGCTGAAACAAGAACAACAAGACAATCAGTAATTGTCCTATTTTTAAAAACTTACTCCCTAGGTATTTGACAAGATTGCCATTAAACATATACTTCATGCTACGAAAAATCATATACTCCAGAGGCCCATAAGTAATAAACCAAAAAAGGCAGTCCATGAAAATGACATTTAGTTTCATAGAGTTTAAGTGCAGAAGGGGCATTAGATCATCCAGTCTGACCTCCTGAATAGCACAGATCATTATATAGTTCACTCAAGTACTCCTATATTAAGCCCAGTCACACTAGTTGGAGTGAAGCATTTCAATTCTCAGGTGCCACAGGCAGAAAACAGGAGAGATCACGATGCCATCAATGCTCAAGGCCTCTGCAAAGGCAGGGAAGTGATGAGGTGATATATCCCCAGATGATTCTAGCAGGTAATCCACATCCCATGCTGCAGGGGAAGGTGGGGGAAAATAATTTAATTACTTTGGATTAAGTCCAAAGTCCATGGAAGTTAATGGAATTGGATCAGGCCCGTAAAGTCTGCTGGATAAGATGCCAACCCACATTTTATATTCCAAGGTGAACAGCCTCTGACCCAAGTTTGAAAATGAGACGTGACCTTTCACCTCAGATTCCATCCAAATGCCACAGGTAATTGTTAAATTCTTTCTCTGATGCCCCTCAGCCAGTCACCGTCACACTGCACAAGAATTATTACACATGCCTTTCCTCCAGAGTGCAGTATTGATTGCTGTGTGGACGCTTTAAAGGATACCAAAGCAGTTAACCAGTTTCATTTGCAGCCTATGTTGGATTTGCTGGCTGGTCAATGTATCAGGCTTTTAAAGTTCTGAGCAGAGCAGATCACAGCAGCTTATTCATGAGGGAGATAAATGACACATAACATATACAGGAGACTTCTTTCTGCCAGAACCAGCCCTCCTTACACTCAGCATGGTCCCCTCTTTCAGTCTCACGTAAGGCTTGATTTGTTTTTATCACCTCTTCTTTGCAGAGGGCTCCACTAAGCTGTACTTACATCCAGTCATTTTGTACAGCTATGCATCATACACTCATTTTTTGCCTCTTCCAGCTTCTCTTCAGGAAGGGCTATGTGCATCTTTTCTACCTCTTCCATCATTCACTTGTACAACTCAGAGGTAGAGGGAGTGGAAAACTATCCATAAAATTAAAACTGTTCAATACTGCAAGGTATACTGCTAAACACCCTCAACTTCCACTGACTTCAGCAGGAGTTGAGGGCATGTACCTTCTCACAGGAGCATTCTGCACCCAACAATCAAAACCTAAGGGCACAATGATGGAAGTTACCAAGGCCACATTCTTTACAGCAGTCAACCTGTTCTTATGTCTTGCCAGCCATTAAGTACATTGTGACTCTGCATTGATAAAGTTAAACTAAAAAGGACAAGAAGTAAAGTCACAGAATTCAACAATACAAACATAGGTCTAAGCACAGAAACTCAGGTACATAGAAATACAGCTTGCATTCAACTTAACTTTAAAAAGTAACTAATCTGGATTTCCAAATTAGTGCCCCATCCTGGAAGCACTTATTACTAGGCATGGTGCTTTCTACTCTGAGAAGTTCCACGGTCAATGGGGCCTTCCATGGGAGTATGCATTGCACCTGGTAAAAATGGATGGCAGGATTGGGCACTAACATTGTCACAACTATATTTTCTTATATCTGAGAAAGCACATTTAAGATCCAGGTAGTCTTTGGACCTTACATTCTCGCTCCCCATACCCTCAAAGCCTGGTATATTTCAGGCCTGATCAGATTATAAATGTTTTTAAACCACCACATACCTTTTAGGATCCATACATTCGCTGAGATTAACCATTCTTGGACCCATGCCTCCTTTTTGGTTTTTCTCCCATCCAACAGCTTTTGGACAATCTACTTTTCAGAACAAACAAACAAAAAACTCCATGATATTAAAAACCTAAATTCCACCTTGCCAAACAAAAAACAAACAAACCCACCTTTCCCAAAACTGTCAAGTCATTAAGGATGTTAAATAACAGAACTCTTCACTGCAATAGAGATTCTTTTGTATGGCAAAAATTTGGTAGAAAGTGTCCCTTTTTTCATATTGTGTGCACTGCGCTCTGCTTTTTGTTTATTCTAATGTTTTAAAGCATGTTAGTTGAAAAGTCTTAGCTAACATGCTTTTAAACATACCTTGTTTTCCTAGTCTGGACAGAACCTCTAACATACTGAACCTAAATAGATTCAGCTGCACCTAATTAGTTCCCAGCTGTGAGTGTCTCCCTGAGCTGTCTCTGGACTCTGGCTGGGAATTAACCATCAAAATCCCAGGCCATTGTCAAGACAGATGAGTCTTCTCCTAAGGACACCATTGGGGCAGGGGACAGCAGGACTCCAGATCCCCTCAAGAGAGTACCAAAAATTTTGTTCACCCACACACGTGTGCCTATATCAGCTTTTAAACTGAAGCCTCCTGTATGTGAGTATTAAATTTGGCATCTACAGATGTATTTTTTCAGCACATAGCACTCATAGTGTGCTAGGCACTTTAGAGACAGAGAAAAGACATGGGAAAGAGAGAGAAGGGGAGGAGAAAGGTTACAAGAATAAGAATGTGTGGTTCTTTTGATTAGCAATATTTAATATTACAGATGGAGACTGAAAATGTAAGCTTGTTAACTGACTATTGTAATATCTACACTGATCTTTCCCAAGTATTTCTTAAGCTTCTTATAAGTAATAAATAACAGTGTGATTCTCAGAGGTAGAAGAGAGGCATATGAATCAGAACATCTGTGTTTTATTCCCAGCTCTGACAAAGACTAGCTACGGTCCTGATCCTGCAAAGAGTTACACTCATGTTTAAAGTGGTGCATATGCATGATTGTCTGCAGGACTGGGGGCTAAGTGACCTTGGACAAGTCACTTCACTTCTCCATGACTTGGTGTCCCTATCTGTAAATAGGTATAATACCACTCGCTGACCTTGCATGGATGGTGACTTTTGTTTTAACTATTATTTGTGAAATACTCTGAGACCCTCAGATGAAAGGATCTATAAATAGTTTTGTTCTGTTCTGATGCAATATTATCAATAGCAACTGAGTCCTGGTTTCCCAAATTTACAATGCATTGCTCTAATTTCCTTCAGGTCTTAATATCACAAAATATAGATACAAAAACATCCCAAACATACCAAAATTGTGATTTTTATGGTTTTATGAGAGTACAAAGTGGATTTATAAGTACCTTGTTTCATGCACTTAATATGATTGTGTGTATTTTTGGTAGTCTAGTGATTAAACACACTTTTAATAAGAAATGACAACATACATTAATAATGTATGCACTGTGACAGAAATTACCTGTGGCTGTATCATGCTTGTAATTAAAATGAGAGCATAAAGGATCGATGATTACACCAAAGAACCTTACTCTCAAAGTAAATTATCCTCTTTCCTTCTAGAAGATAAAACTATTTTCTTCAGAAAGACATATGAATAATTTAAGATGCACTAAAACAATGAGGAGTCCGGTGGCACCTTAATGACTAAGAGATTTATGTGGGCATAAGCTTTCATGGGTAAAAAAACCACTTCTTCAGATGCATGGAGTGAAAATTACAGAAACAGGCATAAATATATATTGGCACATGAAGAGAAGGGAGTTATCTTACAAGTGGCAAACCAATGTTGAAGGCTAATTTAATCAGGGTGGATGTGGTCCACACCAAATAATTGATGAGAAAGTATCAATACGAAGAGAGGAAAAATTGCTTTTGTAGTGAGCCAACCACTCAAATTGATGGTGTTAAGTTTGCAAATGAATTGTAGCTCTGCAGTTTCTCTTTGAAGTCTGTTTTTGTTGTTGTTGAAGACTGGCTACTTTTAAATCTGTTCTTGAGTGTTCAGGGAGATTGAAATGTTCTACTGGGTTTTGTATGTTACCATTCCTGATGTCTGATTTGTGTCCATTTATCCTTTTACCTAGAGACTATCCGGTTTGGCCAATGTACATGGCAGAGGGGCATTGCTGGCACATGATGGCATATATCATATTAGTAGGTGTTCAGGTGAATGAGCCTCTGATGGTGTGGCTGGGTCCTATGATGGTGTCACTAGAGTAGATATGGGGACAGAGAAGGCAACGGGGTTTGTTACAGGCACTGGTTCCTGGGTTAGTGTTTCTGTGGCGTGGTGTGGTGTGTAGTTGCTGCTGAGTATTCGCTTCAGGTTGGGGAGCTGTCTGTAAGCAAGGATTGGCCTGCCTCCCAAGGCCTGTGAGTGTGGGGGATCGTTTTCCAGGATAGGTTGTCAATCGTTAATGATGAGCTGGAGAGGTTTTAGCAGCGGGCTGTACAATCGCATTTGCTCCAATCCCTCAGACAGAAACAAACACCTACAAAAGATCTCTATCAAGCATTCTTGTAACTACAATACCCACCTGGGGAAGTGAGGAAACAGACTGACGGAGCGAGACAGGTACCCAGAAGTCACTTACTACAGGACAGGCCCAACAAGGAAAATAACAGAACACCACTGGCCATCATGTACAGCCCCCAGCTAAAACCTCTCCAGCTCATCATCAACAATCTACAACCTATCCTGGAAAACGATCCCCCACTCTCACAGGCCTTGGGAGGCAGGCCAATCCTCGCTTATAGACAGCCCCCCAACCTGAACAGGACTCCTCGTTGTTTTTGTGGATACAGACTAACACGGCTACCCCTCTGATACTTAAGATGCACTATATTCGAGGTAGCAGCTAACATCAGCAACAAGTTAGCAGCACTAATCTCTCTTCCATCTTCTTAGTGATCATAGAGAAGAGAAGTCAAGTAACATCAGTTTCTGTATTCTGAAAGTCATCCTTTGACAATGGATTACCTGGGCTCTGTGGCATCTGTGGAAGCTTTATTTCAAAGATGCTGCTGTGTGTTATGTCTCTCACGCCTTGCATGGTCCTGTCTCTGAAGCAGAGCACTTCGACTGAATGGAGGTGGTTACCCCTGGCGTTAAAAAATAAATAGCAAGGTAGTTATAAAAGATCTGGCACTCCTCCAGCAGAAAAGAAGGATGCTCAAACAGGAACTTCACTTTATTAGTCCTCTAGTGTCATACAGCTTTAATCCTTTGGAAACTCAGACTATGACAAATCTTCCATTGGTATTGGATTCATATACGATAACATGCCTATATTTCTATCTGATCAAATATGAAGAAACCCAACATGATTAATGAATACCTAAAGCTGTCCACTGTTATATGGAAACTGGTGCAGCTCCACTGAAATTGCACTCAGGACTTCCACACTGTTAACTACCCATCTGCACAGTGTTACTGGGAACTAGAAGCACCATATGTTTTGAGGCATAATGACCAGAGAAGCCCCAGAGTACAGCGTAATAAAGTTGTAATGACAGTGCAGCAGGAGGTGCCATCCTACCTCCTCCATGACTTAGCACACTCCTCAGAATCCTTGATCTGATTCAGTTTTTGTCTCCTCCCCCTTCACCAACTTAGCTCTGCACCCATTATTCATATTCACTCACTGCTGAGCATCAAAGTAAAAGAATTAGGTGTTTGGCAAATAACGGAATTTGGGATTCTCATATCCCCACAGGATGCACAGATAAGTAATATGCACACGGATATACCCTCCTATGCTATCATTCACCTAGCAGCCTTGAAAATGCCACTGTTAACATGGTTAATTGAAGGTTTATTATCTCATTACACGTTACTAGAATGTCAAAAATTTGAAGTTGCAGCTTAAATTAATCAAACAACCCAATGTTAGATGGATGGTATTTTATAACGCAAAAGATGACAGTGTGAAATAAACCAAAAACAAATGTTCAATCAGGCAATGCAGAAGAACTTTAGAGTATGTGTTCTTCAGACTTTAGCTCATGTACCATTGGTGGTCATTTGACAGTTTTATTCTCTGAAGCAAAACAGCTTTCCAAGGGCACTTGCACACATTAGCATCCTCAATCAGTCGGTGCTACACAACAAATCCAGAGACTAGACTCGCTTTCAGGTTTTGCTTCTACTCACTTAGAAATCTGCTATATGATGAAGTGGCAGTAGCTGCTCCTTAGTTTAAGTTGAAGGTAGGTTCCCTTTATAAACTCAGATATTAACCCTCCTCTACTCCAAATTCCCCCAAAAGAGGATTTTTTTTTTTTTTTTTTACTTTTACCAAACTTTTCAGAAATAAATCTCTGCTCTGGAATGTGATGTAGCAGGTAAAATTTCAGAAAGATTTGGAGTGGAGAGAATTTAAAAACAGGGCTCAACGTCTAGAAACTAACCATTAAGAATGTAGGGGGGAGCAGCCAAGAAGTGAAGGACTATATGGAAGTAGCAACAGGCTGGGTCCCTGGCCTTTGCACACTAAAATTTGCAAAAATATGCAGAAAGATCAAAATAACAAATTTCTAAGATATTTCCTATTCAAGGGATCCATTTCCAACACACTCCTAGTAATTTCTTATTTTCACCTTTGCATATATTTTTGCATATTTCAGGGCAAAGTTAAGGTTCAAGGTGTGTTGTGTAAGTCAGGTGGGCCGAAAAAAGGGCTCATCTAATAAGAGATAAAACCAATACCATCTGTGTGCTGCCATGACCAGTAAGTTCCTCAGCGGCCATCCTGGATACTGGGTAAAATTGCAGGGATCATAAACTCCAACCGTCACCTGCAAACAAAATAGCCCCATTGAAAACTCTATGCATAACAGCACAAGATTCACAGTAATACAATGTATCTTGTTATCTTACACATTATGTCAGTAAGAAATCACATATGGCATTTAAAAAGTAATTAACAACGCCTACCAAACTATGACATATTGCAGGGATCGGCAACCTTTCAGAAGTGGTGTGCCAAGTTCACTGTAAGTTAAGGTTTCGCGTGCCAGTAATACATTTTAACGTTTGTAGAAGGTCTCTCTCTCTGTCCATATTATGTAAATAAACTATTGTTGTATTTAAAGTAAATAAGGTTTTTAAAATATTTAAGAAGCTTCATTTAAAATAAAATTAAAATGCAGATCTTATCAATTTAGTGTGATCCTTGCCTGGGATCCTTGTCTGGGGTTCCGGCTGCCAGCCCCTTGCCAATCGGGGTCCCAGCCGCCGGCCCCGCTCAGCGTCCTGCCGGCCTGGGTGAGCAGAACCCCAGGCTGGTAGCGGGCTGAGGGGGGCCGGTGGCCGGGATCCCGGCTGGCAGGAGGTGGCGGACGGAACCCCAGACCAGCAGCGGGCTGAGCGGCTCCATTCACTCAGCTGGCAGCGGGCTGTGCGGGGCTGGCGGCGGGCCACCGGCCCCGCTCAGCCCACCACCAGCCCCGCTCAGCCCGCTGCCAGCTGAGTGAATGGAACCCCAGACCGGCAGCGGGCTGAGCACGGCCGGTGGCCAGGACCCCAGACTGGCAGCGGGCTGAGCGGCTCAGCCTGCCGCCACTCTGGGGTTCCGGCCGCCAGCTCCTGACAGCCGGGCTCTCAGCCGCTGGCCTGCTCAGCCCGCTGCCAGCCTGGGATTCCCTGGGGGTCCCCAGACCAGCAGCAGGTGCTGAGTGGGGCCGGTGGCCGGGATCCCGGCTGGCAACGGGCCAGCAGCCGGAACCCCAGAGCAGCAGTGGGTTGAGCCGCTCAGCCCGCCACCGCGTGCCATCAAAAATCGGCTCGCATGCCACCTTTGGCACGCGTGCCTTAGGTTGCCAACCCCTGACATATTGTATGCCATTTCACGCAGTTTAATGTTTCCCACAGCTCCCAGTTTTGTTCATTCTGGCCACCTAACATTCACTTGTACTTCACTGCACCATATGCATTTCCTCAGCTATCTAAGCCCAAAAAGCAGTTTTACAAAACCTGAAGATGCCTACCAAGTGGTCAGATTATTCCTTGCAAACCTCCCTGTTGATGGATAGTGGATAATCATGATATAAAAAGAGACAGGGTAATAGATGCTGGGTCAGTCAATGTAAAGGTAAAGTCACTGGCAAGGGCAATCCTTTATTAAAGGATTTAAGCACAGAACTCAGATATTGCCCTCCAAACTGAACACTAAGAAAGGACTTTATTTGGTATGATACAGGCTTCTCTCATATAGAGGAAGATTCCATCTGATAGGGCATGCTTGTATCTATGATCTAATAGTATTTCAAAATCACACTTACAGTGCCACTTTTTAAATTTAGTCTTTAAAGTTTCCTTATTTCAAAATAATACCTACATAGCCACAATACAATATTTTCCTTATTTTAGAAAAAGAATGGAAAAAGCAGAGGAAATAATTGGAGCTCAAATGTTATAAAACAGAGTTGAACTACTTCAATGACTATTTAATTTCTTCCCTGTGTGTGAGATATGAATAGCTTTACAGACTTCTGTTCTGCACAATTAGCTCTCCCTCAGCCTCAGTTATGGAGCTTTGCTCCTCAGTAAATTTTTAGCATTATAAAGCAAAAAACTATTCAAGGCTCTGAGTTAAGGTTAGTCAAAGTAAAGAGGGCTCTGAAGAATTTCAGAAGGATCTAATAAAGCTAGGCACCTGGACAACATGATGATAAATGGAACAGATAAATACTACGTAATGTATAACTAGCTTGGTCAACCCTTGCCTTGATGCCTTCTGTTTTATGAATTATCAGGATGGAAATTCTCTTGTGGCTCCAAGGAACATAGAGTGCTTTTTTTGCATTCAAAAGGAGACATGCAGAGAATGATTTCCCCATAACAACATAAAAAAATCATTCCAACCTCATCTAACCAACATTTAGCCTGCATCACATCTACAGGACTATGAAAGACTTAACTTTACACTGTTCAAATACAGATTTTTTTTTCAGCAGAGTTAAAAAAGGAGCCAGTTTTTCTTGTATTATTGCTGGTATTTTGAAAGATACAAGCTGAATATATTAATATTAACATTTTTTATTAATTTATAATGGGACTATATATTTTCTTTTGTAGAAGGTCACTGTTATAACATTTCCAGGTGTACTTAAAGCTAGTGCAGCAACTATAAAAATGAATTGTTGCATACTCCTCCCCTACATGCAGCATACAAGCAAATACATAATAATATAGGTGGGCTTTGCACTTACATAATGCTGTGTTTTCAAAGTGACTAAGAAATATTATTAACTCATCCTCATAACAGCCCAGTAAAGTAGCTAAGTTTTATGATCTCTCTTTTAAAGATGGGGTAATGAGTATAGAGAGCTCAAGTACCAAATTTTCAAACCATCCACTAATTTGGGATGCCTGGACTTTTGGATACCCAGGTTGAGATGCCTAAAGCTATGCTCCCCAAAGTCCAAGTGTAATCAATGGGAGCAACTGGTGTTCAGAGACTTGACCTACTCTATTCAGTGGACAAGCACTGGATCTCAGTATAGTATTCCAGTGAGAGGTTAAACAGTTTGTACATTCAGCACAAATATTTCTGGCATCCGAGCATATGTGCAAAATTCCACTTACCTTTTCCTCTTGATCTTGGAAAAAATCATTCCAGTTTTTAAGCAGTGACACCAAAACAGACTTGTCATTATACTTGATTAAAAAGTAAGGCAAGGCAGTAACTCTTTCCCTCTGGCAAAGTTCATCATATGCTTTCTGGAGCGCTTGAATCTGAAAGCAAAAAGATATCATAACAGATTGTTGGAATTATCCTAATTCAACAGTGCCTGTGTGAGTCTAAAAATATTTTCTTAACTGAATATGTAATACTTTTTTTCTTTTAACTTGCTGAACACAAGTGTATCTATTCTAAGAGTTCTTAACCATTTATTCCGTAGTTTTAAAAAAACTATAACCAAGCAACTGAGAACTAATATGCAAAAGTTAAAACCATAAAATCTTCAATGCAAAACAGGCAGAAGCACTGCTGCCACTGCTGCAAACTGATATATGGAAAAAAAGATAAAACAAAATTAAAGTGTTATTCTTAGGGCCAAAACAACTTGCAAATATGGAAGTCCCCTAAATAATAATAGTCCCACTGTTAGAGAGAGAGGGGGCTGACAGCTCTGCTTTGTCCTTAAAGTACAAAAAAAAATTAGCACAGGATCGGATGGTGGTAAACACTGATCATGACGCTGCATAATGAAGAGCATCATCCATTCTAGCTACTTTGGTACATCGGTTTTCAGTGGTCAGCTGCAATTGCAGCTTTGGATCCTGACATCTACACTTTAACTGTACCACTGAATACCATCCTACATAAACTATGTGTTTTTTTTAGAGAAACAGTCTTTAGTCCTCCATTCTGTTTAAAAAGGAAGTATGAATAACCACAAAAACTAAACTTTCTTTCCTACTTTCAAAATACTCAACTGTTATTAATTAGAGAGACAAGGTGGTTGAGGCAATATCTTTTATGGACCAATTGCTGTTAGTGAGACAGAGAAGCTGTAGCTCAAAAGCTTGTCTCTTTCACCAACAACAGCGTGACCAATAAAAGATACTACCTCACCCACCCTGTCTCTCTAATATCCTGGGACCAAGGCGGCTACAACAACACTGCATACAACAATTGTTATTATCCAAATTGCTATAGTAAAGGTAACTGATTCTTCTAATACTCATTAGTAACCACCTAGAACATTCTTGTAAGAATACATCTAAACCATTTCTAGAGGTATATTTTAATTGTATTCCACTGTTAGATGATAAAATTCGTTGTGTAGTATGTTTGCGCTGTTGTACCAAGCGTCTCTCCCACATACCTCGCTATGGGGCTCGGCTTCCCACTAATTTCTAGTGGCATTAAAAGTACTTCACGGTTCAACACTAACTCACTCCAGTTAAAACAAAGGGTACAACTGAGTAACTCTACAACTTCTTTTTACCTTTGTAGCACAGAATAAACAGACTCATTCTCCCCTCAGGAGTTCCTACTTTCCCTCTGTCTCATAACCTAGTCCCCTTCTTCCCTGAACAGTCATGTGTTAACATTTTTTACAGTACTTCTACAAATAATCCAGGCATATATTTTAAACCAACATTTTCCTAACCTAGAAGAATGATTATGATGATTTATTTCCAATGAGAATGCTTTATACCAGCAGTTCTCAAACAATGGGGCGGGCCTCCCAACAGAAGTGTGGGAATGTGTCAAGGGAGGCATGATCTGCGTGGGTTTTTTTGGTTAAGAGCTCTGGCTGTCAGCCCCAGGTGGCTGGCGCTTGCACAGAACAGCCGTGTACACCCGGGAGGTCGGGATAAAGGGGAAAGCTGGAGCCCCACCGCACTGGGACTGACAGCCAGAGCCTGCCACCTGGGCTCAGGCTCTCCTCCCCTCCCCATCAGCAGGAGGCAACCCCAGGCTCAGGCTCTCCTTCCCACCCTGCACCTGGAGGAGGCAGGGCTCTGGCTATCAGCCCTAGAGTGGCAGCAGCAGCAGCAGCACAGAAGTAAGGGTGGCAATGGGGCACTAAGTCTGCTGTGAAAAGTGATATTGACGAATATCACTTTTCACATTGCCACTCTTACTCCTGTGCTGCTGCTGGCCTGGCGCTGCCTTCGGAACTGGGCGCCCAGCCAGCAGCCACTGCTCTCCGCTCTGCCTTCAGAGCTGGGTGGAGGTATACCTACTTGGGGGAGAGGAGGCATAAATGACTACAGACATAAAAAAGGGGGGCTCAATCATATAAGTTTGAGAACCATTGCTTTAGATCAGCCATCACCATATTTTCAGTCAAAAGAAAAAAATTGAAAGGTGCCACCTTGAGCCATCAATGAAAAAGGCTCCACCACAGTCCACACATTGAGATGAAACAGTACCATTTAAAAATACATGTTCAATTTACCAAATTCAGTTAAGACCTTTTTTAGTACAAAGGGCTTATGGTATCCTCAATACGCTCCTATAATGTCAATCTTCATTAGTGACTCACATCTTTCACTATAAGATGCTCCATCTACAATCATTTTAGTCAGAATAGTAAAATAATTGTTTCAAATTCTACCAAAAAAGCTAAACAGTTATTAAAGACATAACTGTAAAGAAAACTGATTTTAAATCAATGTTATTAAATAATTGCATTCCTGTGAATTTTCAGTTTCTAACCAAAAAGCCGGAAGCTGTTGCCAAACAGTCACCCTATTTTCTAAACTGTTTTCCTCAGGACTTTCCTCTGCATGTCTACACTTTCTGATACAGTCCAACAGCTTTTTCTTTGCTACCTCCTTCTTTTCTGAAGTCTGACCTCTAGTTCATCAGTCAAATGTTTCTGCTGATGACAGAATCTTGCTATCACACCAGCCTCCTTTCCTGTCAGATAAAGTATCATCCACCATACCGTCAACCTTCTTCTTCTTCTTTCCAGGCCAGCCATGATGTTCTCTAGACCCAAAAGTTATTAATATATATTATTTGTATTGCAGTAGTACCCAGACATGCCCCATTGTGCTAGGTAGTGTGCAAACACAAGAAACATTCACTGCCCTGAAGAGTTTAATATTTTCAATAAACAAGACACACAAAAGGGTGAGAGAGCAGGATAAATTTCTCCGAAGGCTGAGCAAGCCCCTACCCAGGCTCAGTATTCCCAGGCTAACAACTAGAGCTAATTAGGAATTTTTTGATGAAACATTTTTTCATTGGAAAATGCAAATCTGTATAAACCAAAACCACTGTGGAAGAACATCGGTTTCAATGAACTGCCTATTTAAAAAAAAATTTGATTTTTTTTTAATTGCCGTTTTGACATTTTCAAAACCATTTTTTGATTCTGAACAACTTCTTCTTTAGAATTTTATGTTAATTTGTAGTAAAAAAGTACAAAAACGTTTTAAAATGGTCAAAATTGAAACAAAATACCTCAAAATCATCAACATGTTTCAACTGACTTGATCTAATACATTTTTGTATTTCTAGGTGGGTTTGGGGAACTTTTCCAGAATCTCAAAAATTCTCATAAGATGGGAAAACTATTTCCTGATCAGCTCTATTAACAACCTACTCTCCCAGACCACGCTGCCTATGAAATGCTTAAAAATCTTTTGTACATTCAATATTCTGTCCAAAGATGCTAAAATGAGCCCAGTCATGATTTATACTTAGCCTCTTCGGCTAACTGGATTGTTGCAAGAGGCAATAAAACATCAAAATGAGAATTTTATAAAGTAAAAAAGAAATAGAAGTGTAAAATCAGTAACTCAAACTAGCTACTCTAGTTAAAACTCAGCAAGTTCAAGGACAAAATATGTAGTTTTACAGGCAACAAGAAAAAATGATCTCTACTAAAGATTTGACAGTTGGTGTTTGAGTACCTGAGTTGGAGAGAACCTTTCACCTAGGCAGACCGCCTGCTGAACAATAGGTATGCCATCAGGGAAGCAGAGAGCAGGGTAGCAAAACCAGTAATAGAAGCGATACTTTTTTAAATCCTAGAGGAAAAAAATATATATGCACATGTTAGAAGACAAATAATTACTAACCCAACTAGCCACTTAAAAACTGAGTGATTATAGCACTTCCAATTACAGCTATGGCCATGATCCTGCAAACACTTAAGCAGGTGATTAACTTTGCTCATGTGAGCAGTCCCATAGGAGTAAACTTAAGAATGTGTGTAAGTATTTTGCAGACTAGGGGACCATGAGAACTGTGTCAAAGAATTACACAATAGGAAACTGAGTTAATTCCATTTTTTATTATTAAATATATTTTTTAATTTCTTGGCAAATATAGCAATGCGGCCCCAGATCCCAAGGGGCCTCATGGAATTTTGCAATAAGGCCTGAGACGCACACCACGCGGGGTGGGCCGGCAGTCCCAACCCCGCCACGGCAGCCTGAACACCACCGTGCCGAGCAGCCGGGAACCTGGACCTTGCCACGCAGGCCAGTCTTTAGCACACAGCTGAGCTGGGCCACAGCAGCGTGCTAATTGGGCCACATGCAGCCCATGGGCCACTGGTTGAGAACCGCTGCATCAGAGGTTCCCAATCTGTGTTCCATGGACTGCTGCAAGTTTGTGAAGCAGTTGCTGGTGGTCTATGGATAGATGGTTGGTCACATGAGGCTGGATCTCTTTCTTTCTAGTTACTAAATTGCATTAAAATACAGCCAGACATATAAGGCCTGGTCTACACTAACACCCCAATTCGATCTAAGGTACGCAACTTCAGCTACGTGAATAACGTAGCTGAAGTCGACATACCTTAGTTCGAATTTACCGCGGTTCAGACGCAGTCCACACGCGGCAGGCAGGCTCCCCCGTCGACTCCGCGGTACTCCTCTCGCTGAGGTGGAGTACCGCAGTCGACGGTGAGCACTTCCTGGTTCGACTTATCGCGTCCAGACCAGACGCGATAAATCGAACCCGGAAGTTCGATTGCCAGCCGTCGAACTACCGCGGTAGTGTAGACCTGGCCTAAGAAATAACATCCTAACATTACTTTTCAATGTAAACAATTGCTACAATTGCCAAATATATGTAGCGTAAGGATTTCCATACAATCAAGAATGGAAGGAGAGGTTGTCTCCAAGAGAGACACCATAAAATATTTCAGAATCCCTGCACTAGACATAACTTACTCCACTTCTACTGTTAAACCGATTTTATTGGACAGCACCATAATGCAGTTAAACTATAAAGCTGCACAAATCAGTTTTGCGTATTCTTATAGGATACCAACTGTCTTTTATGGTGATGTACTCATCTGTTGCTTCTATTTTTGAAAAAAGCTAGAGTTTTAAATTGTTTTAAATATGCCACGTTATCATACATATAGTTAGTTAATTTTTTTTTTATTTAAATAGACCAGATGGGTGAAAGCTTTTAAAATGGTCACCACAAATGTGTGACCAATGTGGAGTACAGCCCAGTTAGAAATCACCCTAGATTTACCTCTTAACTTTTATCTCTCCTTCTTCATGTTAATCCCATCAACTGGGGTCCACTCAACAAGCCCTCTCCCACTAAAGTGCTCTGTTCAATGCCATATCCTCTATCACACCACATGCTAACATGTCTTCCTTCATGACATCCCACCACTTTTTCTTGGGTTGGTTTCTCTGTCTTTTTCCTTCCATCTTGATCTGTTGGTCTCTCTTACCGACATAGTTGCCAGGACTGCGCTTTACATGACCAAAACATCTGAGTCTGCATGCCCTCATTTTTTATCCCTATGGCTGTCAGAAGTGACAACTCTGTACAAACAGTTGTCATGATTAAACATGGTGAACTTTTCCTTATTTAAATATTCCCTTATAGCACAGACAGGCATTAAGTGAAAGCAAGCACCGTTTATGAGATCATTATCTCTGCACAGTTTTAATTTGACCTGATCTTTAAAAGATCAAATAATTTGTGCTCTAGGATATCTTTATTAAAAAGGTCATGATTTTCTGTAATCTATGCAGTGGCATCTACAGTAAATTAAGAGATTATTATATATTGATACAGAGATACCCCCACACAGATCCATTCTCTCTCTCTCTCTCTCTCTCTCACATATATACACAAAGTATATGGAAACTTGATTAAACACACAATTCAGCTTTTATATTGGGAATTTGTAATCTTTTCATCAGAAAGAACAGTTTAATACATTAACTTCTCATGACATTTAATTGATACCGGTATTTTGAATATTTTTTTCATTTGAGAAAAGGTCCTAACATAAAATAATCTCTTTTTGAGCTATGCCAAATATATGGAAGATAAAAGTATCAGACTTAAAAATTAAACATTACAACACTTCTATTTTTAAGCTATAGTGAAGAAAATTCCTTGAAGACCAATGAAACACAGGCAGCCAGACATTTTAGAATGTATGTGCTTGTAATTTGAGAAATACACCCACATATTTTTAATAGTTATAAAATAAAGGAAACTATGGCCCTAATCTTGCAAAAACATGCACACAGGTCTAACTTCAGTAGGACTATATCTATCCTTTAAATTCAGTGCATGTGTATATGTTTTCAGGAGTGGTGTATTTGCACATGCTTAGTTAGTTACATGAGAGAAAGCAGATAAAAGGCAAGGAGAAGGTGCAGCAAGCAGTAAACTTAACCCTGACATATAGGGCTAACTGGAACTGTTAGAAATACTTGGTTGAGATTTTCACAGCAGACTAGAGGATTTAGGAACACCGCTCCCATTAACTTCAATGGGAGTTGCATGGCTAAGACTTAGTTGGCTTTGAAAACATCAACCTACATTTATAATTACAACCATTTTTTCTCATTTTCCTCTACCTTCAGAAGACAAACATTTGTACCCAACTTAGTGAAGGGTTAGTCATCTAAACATCGCAACACCTAGGATACTTGCAATGAAACATTCAATTTCCATCAGATCAACTCACCCTTCAAAGATAGATAAATGGAGTATCATGAAACTTACTTTGTGTAAAGCCTGGTCCAGTTTGCAAAAAGGTTCTGTCTGCTTTGAACGGACAACAAGAATCATTTCCTGTTTATTGCTTTAGGTGTAGAGTTTTGGCCTGCTGCTCTTAATCAACATTTTCCATTACTGTGCAGTGTACTGCGCATCAAACAGCTGCTTTTGACCCCAACGGTGGCTACATTTCAATTCTGCACTGTGGTGTCACAAAAGTTACACCATAGTTAAGGTTGTGCCAGAATTTTAAATTGTGGCAGCAATGACAAAGTTATTTAAAAATTGTGTGTTTTGAATTGTAGAATTAACTTGAAATGCTTAGTGTAGCTGGTAAATTAATGTTTTGTGGTACTCTGAAGGCAAGAATGGCGAGAAAAGAGAAGGGAAAAATCATCCAGAGTTTAGTTAAATCTATTCCAAAAACCACCATGTGATAAAAAAAATTCTGGACTGTCCTACCTTTTTTTCAAAAGCCTTTGATTTTATATTTAAAGCAGTCTAAGGTGTAGTGCGTGCAATTCTTTAGTATGTGTTTTCCAGGCCAATGTTTGTTAAAACTTTTAACTTGCTGGACCTGAGCAATGTTGAATCAGAAGACCTTTCTAAATTAATGGTCTGTGAGACAGTCAAACATGCCCACCTGTTGATGAAAGAGAGTAGATGGCGGCCATTAAGGTTTTGTAAGTGCAGGCTGGATGAAGTTAGGGTGAGTATTGCTTTTCATTATTTGTTGGAGTGTTATGTATTTTTGCAGTACTGTAGGCTACAGTGGGTGCTTGGGGTGTTCTAATGCAACCTTCACTGTTACTAAACAAAGTTTGTGTTTCTATGTGGGTTGTGAATCACTTTGGGTTGAAAGGCAAAATAAGAATATAAACTGTTGTTATGCACTATTCAACTAAATGCACAGGCACCAACTCCGTGGGTGCTCCGGGGCTGGAGCACCCACGGGGGAAAAATGGTGGGTGCTGAGCACCCACTGGTAGCCCGCCTGTCAGCTCCCCCCACCTCCCCCAGTGCCTCCAGCCCATCAGCGGGCCCTGCAAAACAGCGCCTCCCTCTCCCTCCCCACATCCCCCTCTCGCCGCTAACAGCTGTTTCACGGCACACAGGAGGCTCTGGTGGGGAGAAGCGAGGACGTGGCACACTCAAGGGAGGGGGGTGGAGCAGGGGCATGAAGAGGCAGGGTGGGAGTGGGACCTTGGGGGAAGAGATGGAGTGGGGGCAGGGTCCGGGTCAGAGCTGGGGGTCAAGCACCCCCCGGAACTTTGGAAAGTCGGCGCCTTGACTGAATGAGCTATACTGTGATAGGAGTGTTTGTACCCCTGTGATGAAAGAGTTGAGCAATATTCTTTTAGCACTTATTCTCACCTTCCCATCTCTCCAGCAAATTTATTGCTCAGGGAATAAGTGAATCAAGCCTCCAGGTTCTTTGATCAGTCTTGACTTTTATTGTCTTCACTTGACCCAGGAGTTTAATTGGCATTATTTATTTTTATATATGGAATCCAAGAACTTTTATATTTGTAGAGAAGCGCATGCATGTACGAAATGCAGTCTGGTAACTACAGTAGTTATATTATTATTTTTCACTGACATGGTTCATTATTATTTTTGTTTCACTATTCAGAGTATGGAATAAATTGCATTACTTACTGCAAAAGTCAGAAGCAGGAACTTGTTCAAGAGCATGGGGTTTTCAAGGGCAGTCCCCGATTTTATTGTCTCCCATATCTGTCAGTGGACAAAATACATAAATAAATAAATAAATAAATAAAATAAAATAAAATAAATTTAAAAAAGCATACGGAGAGGTTCATTCATCTTTCCTTCTTCCATATATGTTAAAAGCTCAAACTAATCATAGACAAGACATGTAGGGCTAGAAGGGACTTCAAGAGATCATCTACTCCATCTCCTTGTGCCAAGGCAGGATTAAGTAATATTCTCAGTAATTTAGGTATGATTTTGCCCTACTTAATTCAGCCCATGCTCTAATAAATGCTCACCCCATAAGCAGGCATTTCAACAAAGCTCTGGTTTGTCCTGGGGTCTTGGGAATTACAAATGACAGTTCTACTATTATAGGCTTTACATTTCACTTTTATTCTGCCAGGTAAGGATCAGAAGCACAGACCTCATCCAGAACTACATCTCCCATATGACAGACACAACCTATATCAGCAGACATCTAGGCTTAAATTTTGAAGGTTTTACAAAGTTACACATAAAAATGATAACAATTAATATGTTTTTTTCCTACAGCAACAGCCCCTCACATGGATGAACCATAACCAACACAGCAGCATTGGGTTGGTTTGTTCTCCTAGATCTCTCATCCTTGCGATATGCAG
Source organism: Terrapene triunguis (assembly GCF_002925995.2). Lineage (NCBI taxonomy): Eukaryota > Metazoa > Chordata > Testudines > Emydidae > Terrapene > Terrapene triunguis. Next base: position 2,833,673 of record NW_020664583.1, read on the forward strand.
GGTACTGAAACTGACAAAAATCCCAGTGGCAGGATCACAAATACGAAAAAGTCTGGAAGTGCAGACAGGTGGCATGCTGTGCACAGTTAGAAACAAACCCAAATGTAGCCAATTAGTTCATTTTTGCATTCATTTGTTGTATATTGTGTGGTTATGATTAACTCATATACGATGTCTATATATAATCATGGTATGCTAAGTAGATTTAAATTGTAGGTTCATATAAGTATGAGATTGAGAAGTATTTAGAAGTGAAAAGTATGCATTAGGTTTCTAAGTAAAGCAGAACTGAAACGAAAGGCCTACAGGCTGAGCCCTGTAAAATGTCAGCTTAGCAATACTAGGCCATAAGCTTAAGAAATGCTTGACATAAGTAAGTGACAAAAGAGTGACCCTACACCACAAGATCACGAGAAAGATGTGTCAACAGATGATGTTGAAAAAAAATTGACCTTGATGTACTGTTCGAAATCAAGAGAAACCTTACTGTAACATTTTTCCAACAAGTGTCCTGATTACAAGGTGCATGTGCGTAGATTCTAAGAAGAATAAAAGGAACTAAAACCTATGAAAAATGGGGCACTCCAATATTCTTGGGGGCACAATACAGATAAGGGAAAAGAGGGTTGACACCTTTATGCACATGCAGAGAGTTAGATATAGTCAGATTCACATGATAAAAGAGGACTCCCCTAATTGAATAAAATGAGTTACCTTTGTGAAAACTCCAGCAGGAAACATTCCTTCACTGATTATCAATTGGTGAGGAATCCATCAGACTCTAAAAATATCTTTGAGGATGTGAGTATGACTATATTTGTTACTTGTGCATGATTGTTTGTAGGATTTATATATGCTTGGATAATCATAACTTTGCTTGTGACTTTAATAAAACGTATAAGGCAGAATAGACGTTTTACTTGTGAATGTATGTGTTATTTCCTTGGTCTTCATGTGTTCCTAGAAGCTCTAAATCAGAAACAAGTAGCAGAGGTGACTTTCATTCTGTTGAGCTTGAAACTTTAGCAACTAGAGCCAAATGCTCAGAGGTGTAATACAACATTACTAAATTCACTTTAAATAAAATAGAAGGCTACACCAGTCTGCTGAATATGATGTTTGTGGGACAAAGAGTTGGGATTATAAACAGTACTGCAGCCCTTGTTTAGAGGGCTGACAGGATTTTCAGTATCAAGGGGTCACTAAGAAAAATCTACCATGGCTTTCTGTATTAGCAAACATTGAACCTCCAGCTATCCATTGAGATATAGCCATAGCACAAAAACTTAAACCCGCCGAAGGCTCCCCAGAACTTCCCATCCACCAGGTTACGGTTAACATACCCCAACCATGCCTGAAATTGCGAAAACCACTATGGACCACACGTGATCACCTCATGTCTCTGTATCCAGGAGGAAAAAGCAAAGAAGTGGGGGAGGAGGAAAGGAGGCTGGAGTCAGCCCTTCAAGAGTCACTCTTGGGTAATTTGCACATTATTGACCCAACTAGCAACCCTCCCAGTTTTGACCTGCCACACAGACTTTGGACCACATTGAAACGCATCCGAACGAACCATGGAAAATGAGGCTACCTGATGCACAAGTGGAAAATCAAAGACTCCCCTTCGTGCAACTACAGAGAACATCCAAACCATCAAACACATCATAATGAAGTCCCCCAAATATGGATTCAGAGGTGAACTGAATGATATCCACAAGTCGTAGAGGCGGCCTTGAAATGGTTTATGGACCTACAACTTTATCTATAGAATGTTGCTCTGCAGATGCCATACGCACGTACGAGAGAGAGAGAGACACACACACACACCAACCACACAAAGAAAAAGTCTAGGATAGGTTACATTTTTTGACTTCTCTAATTCTCTTTAAGAGGCATCATCAAGATTACTGCATCATAACCATCACATGGTAAAGGAGCACTAGGTCACAACAAGAGGGAAAATAATTAATGACTTTGAATGAGAAGATGGGTGAAAACTCTATTATCCTGACCTAGGGCAACCTAATTAGGGAATCTAGGGATGAGCATAATAAGTAAATTCAAACAATTTTTTTTTAAGTGTGTAAGTCTCTCTCAGCCACTTCACTTTATTTAGTAACTTCTCGTACAAGTTCTCTTCAAGGAGCAGACAACTGTACCTCCTCCCCTCCAGTGGAACCAGCTGAAGGTCAGGTTGAGTAACCTCTTTGCTGTTGCATCTCCTCAGTCTTCATGCCATTACTTACGCCCCAGAGTGCACTGTGATAATCTGAATCCCAAAAGCAAGCAGGAGCTGATTTCTGGGTTTCACAAAAGCAATGCTCCCTGGAATGCAAGTAACTGGGCAAGTCCAAGAGTGCTGCTAAGATTAGACAGATGAGAGGCAGGACTCAGCATGGAGGTTACTGAGCATCATCATCTAACTGCTGCTGTCCAGAGGTGATCAGAAGCAAGCAGAAGACACCAAACTGCCTCCTCCCAAAGCAACTGTATCCCAAAGCCGGGGTTAGATGGGTCAGTGGGGGATGATAGTCTCTCCATTGCCTGGGACTCAAACTGCAAAGTAGTTCACTAGCTTTCCCCAAATCCTGTTTTCTCTGTAAATGTATTTAATTGTTAACCTCACCTCATTTGCTGCTTTTTCCAAAAGTGACTTCTTATCACAGGATTTGAAAGATTCAAAAGTGTTGGTGTTATATAATGTTCCGACAGCAGGACAGCAGTGTGCTGGGGTGGCAGCATTCCTAGACAGGAGACAAGGACACTCTTGGAACCACATACTAGCATTTTTTCCAGAATTTTCATTAACAGTAACCAATGGGAACTCTCACATTAAGCCCCAATGATGCAGAGTTTTCCAAGCAGAGTGGTGACTCTATACATCACAACGAGGCAGAAGGCGAGTCAAGGACAGTTCCACTCAGAACGCTTGCAGGCAGTTACAAAAATGCTCTTCCATTCATGGACAAATTAGACATGCAACTCAGTAATTGTTAGGATGATTTGATCAACTGAAGGCTTAGAAATGCAGAGCACACCTCACGACACAATGACAAATGCTGCTGTGGTATTGGAGATAGGAAAGAGCTGGAAAAAATTTAGTTTTATGCTTCTAACAAAGATTATGAAGATAGACAGACTCATGTGTAGAGTTTGACCTGCCTCAATGGCATCCTCCCAACTGTTCAAAAGCATATGAGAATTCTGCCTTTTAAGGAGGTGTTTTTATGTATAATTACTGCTGAGTCCTCTGGGTTTTCCCCAAATATTGTTTATAGCATTTAAATTTAATTTAGAAGTTTCTGTCCTGTACTTCAGACCCCTAATAGAAGTTGAGATGCTTTGTCCCTGATTCAGCAAAGCATGTGCTTTACTGCTTTAACGAATGGGAATCAGCTTAAGCACCTGCTTAAGTGTACTGCTCACTGATGGTCTTTTTAAATAAAATTACTACTATTATTCATAAAAGCCTGCAAGACATTCCTTGCCTACTGCATTTTCCACATCCTTGCAGTTAATCACTTATTGTCTCTAGAAGGTGCAGGGAGGTTCAAATGTCACATCATAATGTAAATTTTTCATGAGCACTATGATTTTCAGTGCAGAGTCTCTTGGGGAACCTCTGAGATACTTTTTTTTAAAAAATATTTTTTTTTCTTTTAAATAAAAAAAAGGTGATTCAGTTAAAAGTGATAAGTTAAAAACAAAGACATCCCAAAGTGAACATAAAACACAGTACTAATGTTGAACAGTTAAAGTCAGAAAATCCAAAAGTTTTGTTACCTATAGCAACATTAACTAGACAATGCTCCTTATAGATATTAGTGTGTTTTATTCCATTTCTTTACTGGTAGAATATGTAGTTTAGTAAATTAGGCTGCAATACTGCAAATACTTATATATTTGCTTTATTCAATGGATGTGAGTAGTTCAATGACTTCCATGAGTCTGCAGTGTTTGCAAGACCAAGGCCTTAATGATTATCAGAAAAGGTACATTATAAGTATACAGGACATGCAACTTCCACAAAATTTAAAGTCAGAAGAGACCATTTTGATCATGTAGTCTGAATTCCTGCATAAGACAGGTCAGAGAATTCTTCCACCCAGTAATTCCCGCAGTGGAATTCTCTCTCACTGCGTAAGTGAACACTTGGTTGTTGTAATATTGCCATCAGAACATTAAAATAGCCCTGATATCAAGTTACACACAATTTTTGTTTTTCACAATTTTCTTCAGTCCCGATGTTAAATGGTGTTTTCTGAGATGATTTTGTTGCGTTTCAATGTGACATTTACAATCTCCTGCAGGCAAATAATTCCAGTGGTAGCTCTATCCCACAAAAGCTTATGCCCAAATAAATTTGTTAGTCTCTAAGGTGCCACAAGGACGCCTCGTTGTTTTGGCTGATACAGACTAACACGGCTACCACTCTGAAACCTATCTTTTCAAAGTCATTAGTGAGGACAATTATGAAAATCACATTGAGATATCAAAATGTGAATAGATCCTCATTAAAATTTTGCTAATACTCTTAGAAGATGCACACCAAGCATATTCATAAGTGATTTGTCAATTAAGTGTAACTATATTGTTATCCACCATTTTTTTAAACTTCAAAATCACATAAAATACTTACACATCAAAGGCACTAAACTCCAACGTTAAACGAGCTGGGAGACCAAAAGGATCACCTGGACAAAAACAAAGTTTCTTTTAAATAACAGCAGCAGCAACTATGTCACAATAAAAACAACAGACCAAATATAGTTTCCTGAATCAAGGGTCCAATCCTGTTCCCTTTGAAGTAAATGTGAATAGGATAAGAATCTCTAGTTTTTCATATAGTCACAGATTATATATCCAAATACAACTCATGTGATCTTTTTTCTATCCCTTATTACGACTGTGGAATATTTTGTACATGCAGTACAAATTCTTATAACAGAAATATAATTAAACAAAAGACAACAGGAGAAAATCTGGTATGCCTAATAAAAGTTCAGTTTCTACCTACCATTATAGTAGTAGCCTTTGATACCTTTCGGAGTCTCATCTAATCTATACTCATTAAGTTTCTTCTGCGTCAGCTCATGCCAGAATCCCGCATCCAAGGCACTGGTGAAGGGAACAAACTGTAGCTTTGGGATTCTAGGTTCCAGGGGATTGTGTGTCTCACTATCAGCAGTTGCCATTGTTTTATTCAATTAAAGCTGTTAAAAACAGACAAAAGTTCTGTGAGAAGAGTCATTCCTGATAGCTACTTACTGAGCTAATTAGGTTGGCTTTGACTTTTGGAGGTTTATTTTAACAGTGTTTTGTTTTTCAAAGCCTATAGATGCCACTTACAAACAAACAAAATGTCAAAATCTTTAGTACACTAGCCAAGCCCCCTCTCTCTATAAGAAGCGAGGACTTAATTTACGGAAGAAGGATGTGCGTGTATATACATACACACACATATATACACACACACCCCTTCTGCAAATCAAGTTCTCGCTTCTTCGGGAACATTTTGTTCTTCAACATGCTAATTCAGTGCCAGAGAGAAGCAAAGACAAAACTTGTCTAACTAAACCTAATAAACACCAGATTCAAGGGTGGCCAAAGCACACTCCAGAAACCACATGTGGCCCAGTAGCCAGGGCCGGCCTTATGGGGGGGGCTGCGCGACCATTCAGGGCACCGTGCACGGGAGGGGGGGGGGGGGCGGCTCGCTCTACGAAGTGTCAGAATAACAGACACCCCCTAGCCCGGCTCCGCCCTGTTCACCTCAGCCGCGGTCCGCCACCATCCCCCGCGCCGCCTGCCCCTCCAACCGTTCCACCTCCGAGTCCGCCAGCTCCTCCCCCAGCCCCACTCGGCCACCATCCCCCGCTCCGCCTCCCGCCCAGCTCCTCCCCCAGCCCCTGTCCGCCCCCATCCTCCGCCTCCCGCCCAGCTCCTCCCCCAGCCTCCGTCCGCCCCCATCCTCCGCTCCGCCCCAGCCCCGCCTCCCGCCCAGCTCCTCCCCCAGCCTCCGCTCCGCCCCCAGCCTCGGTCCGCCATCATCGCCCCCGCTCCGCCCCCCGGGCGAGCTCCACCCCAGCGTCGCCCAGGGCGCCATCTTAGGTAGGGCCGGCCCAATGTATTTAAACTGGCCTTCCGTTATCCACAGCTTAGCACCCATGCGAGCAGCAACCCCTTTCTTCCATTTGCTTCTGCTGTTACCATGAGTGAATATGATAGAGTCAGCTGGAGATGAGTTCAGCGCAAAGCAAATTCAAGGGATGGGTGCCAGAAGGGAAGATGGAGTAAGAGCTAAAATCATGAGGCAAGCAAAGATCCAGCCTGTAACCTCACAGCCGTCCTGAGGCAACTGAAGTGCCCCGCTCAACCTCACTTCAAAGAGTTTGGCCACCCTGATAATCAACATAACTGTGAAGTGTTGCCAAAAAGCCAGTTCTGAAACAAATTTGATTTGGGTGGGGAAGAAACACTCCCTATCTTGGATTAATGTATTTCAGCATTTTGTCTTAAATGAGTGAAATTAATTTAAAAAAACCTCCAAATAGCCAGTCTGAAAAAAAAACTTAGTGTCCACCCTTCAGTCATTTGTGAATAAAACAATCTATTCTGAAAAATATTTTGCTGACTGCTATAATGGAAGACTTATCAAATTGGAGTTATACAATACAACCAGGGATGTTTACATTTTAGAAGGCCTTATCCACTTTCATTTGGCACAAACTTAAAATTTTGTAAAAATGAACTTTCAAAAAAGCAAAACACTAATGTTTTCAGAATTTTACACTAATCTCCCTGAAAACAATGCTTAGTAAGCAAATAAACATCCCTCCCCGAGTCTGAAACAAAGTTTACAGCACTAAGAACCTCAAAGTGAAGCAATCTTTAGAAGAAAAGAAATGTAGATTTGACTTTATTAACTTTCATATTTCAAGCTGAAGGAAATGCATATTCTCAATTAAGAGCTCAAATAATGACAAGTAAATTCGATTTTTAATGGGCTTTCATTTGCACTCATGGTGTATATATAGCATAGGTGAAGAAATGTACTTATAACAATCAATTTTTAAAACTGACATCTCTTTAACCTGCTGATGGGTATCAACCTGAAATCTAATCTAGACCAAAAAATAAAGTAGTATGCCACCCATTGAGACCCTCTGCCAGTGTCTGTGGTTTTACACTCATGCCATCTTACTTTTACATCTTTCCCTTGTTTTAACCCGAAAGCCCCACATCAAGAAGAAGGGAAACTGATAGCAGAATATACAGAGTTAAAAGTGAAAATGATTGTAAACTAAGCTGTTACCAAATGCACAATGTAAACAAACTGAAAAAAAAAATCTGTTTTATTCCTCTAATCTCTTTGTTAGTGTAATTTTAGGGTATATTTGTAACAAGAGCGTGTAAAATATTTACAGGCAGAAGTGAAATTTTGAGATTGATAGTGTCCCTTTAAATGCTGAAACAAAGTGGGTGTGGTAATATTACCTCACCCACCTTATCTCTAATATCCTGGGACCAACATGGCTACAACAACATTGCATACAAACTTTAAATGCAGTCAGCTATCCCACACCCCCAGTTCTTTCTAGCTACTATGCAACATTAACTGCCTATGACTAGAGTTGATCAAGAAACAGAATTTTCTTCCTGCTGTAAGGAATTTTGACATTTCCAAATTAGCTTCCATTACAAATCTTAATGGAAAGTGAAAGTATCAAATTAAAAATTCCAAGCAGTTTAGAATTGTAAATGTTGAAATGAAAAACATAATTTTGTTTTTAAATATTGACTTGAAATAAAAATATTCATTTTCATTCTCCTGATTGGAAAAATCAGAAAATTGTCAAAATCAACACTTTCTGAATGAAGAACAGGAGTAATTGTGGCACCTTAGAGACTAACAAATTTATTAGAGCATAAGCTTTCGTGGGCTACAACCCACTTCTTCGGATGCATATAGAGTGAAACATATATTGAGGAGATATATATACACACATACAGAGAGCATGAACAGGTGGGAGTTGTCTTACCAACTCTGAGAGGCCAATTAAGTAAGAGAAAAAAAACTTTTGAAGTGATAATCAAGATAGCTCAGTACAGACAGTTTGATAAGAAGCAAGTGTGAAAATACTTACAAGTGGAGATGATAATCAATGTTGAATCTATCTCCACTTGTAAGTATTTTCACACTTGCTTCTTATCAAACTGTCTGTACTGAGCTATCTTGATTATCACTTCAAAAGTTTTTTTTCTCTTACTTAATTGGCCTCTCAGAGTTGGTAAGACAACTCCCACCTGTTCATGCTCTCCCTGGACACACAATAGCAGATTTAAAGGTAGCCATCCTGCAGCATAAAAACTTCAGCACCAGACTTCAAAGAGAAACTGCTGAGCTTCAGTTCATTTGCAAATTTGACACTATCAGCTCAGGATTAAACAAAGACTGTGAATGGCTAGCCAACTACAAAAGCAGTTTCTCCTCCCTTGGTGTTCACACCTCAACTGCTAGAAGAGGGCGTCATCCTCCCTGATTGAACTAACCTCATTATCTCTAGACTGATTCTTGCCTGCAGTTATACCTGCCTCTGGAAATTTCTACTACATGCATCTGACGAACTGGGTATTCACCCACAAAAGCTTATGCTCCAACATGTCTGTTAGTCTATAAGGTGCCACAGGACTCTGTCGCTTTTTTCATGGACCCTTAAGAATCTGTGTAATAAATTTAAGTGTTATAAATACTGAGTTTTGGCACATTCTGTCGATAAGACATCACCTTACATCTGTAGGAACAATAACCACAATATCATTCTTAATTTAAGAGCAGAAAACAATTGAGGAAGAATATTCATCGCTTTGCTGTACCCCAGAACCAGGTCTCCCCACAATTTCAGTTTCTTATGTTTGGCATTTCTCCTGGTGCCTACCACTATTGGCACTAAAATCCAAATATCAAAGATATAACCCATGAAATCATAAAGAACAGTGTGGGATATTTGAATACATGGAGATGTTTTTTAAGTTGTGTGTTCCATCTTTAACAGTTTAGGTAAATTAAACACAATCATTGTAATACAAGTTAATGAAACCAAAAAATAAAAGGAAAAATATAAAATAGAGATTACTTTTTTTTAAAATGTATTTTACAAATCTCAGAAATTACTTTACAACCATGATAACTGAATTTGTTTTTATTTCAAAATCATCAGCACTCCTAATGCCACAATCATCCTGCCACTTTCAAAAGCACTTATTCATATCTTTTTGTATCAAAACTTCCTTTCATCAAATTAATACCTCACTATTTTCTAAGTAGTTTTCTGAGCTCTCTTGCATTTAGGTTGTGTACCAACAGTGCAAAAGGCTTATAATCAAAATACCAAATAGAAAAATCTTTAGATCCCCAATTAAATTGAAATAAATATTTTTAATGAAAACATAGCAATAATTTTAAGAGATTAAGGGCAGATTTTTAAAAGTATACAAGCACTGTTGATTTCCATGGGAGTTAGGCACCTAAGTAGTTTTAAAAATCTGGCCCTAAGTTTAAGAAACACTCTCTTTCTTTTTCTTCCAAAAAGGACTCTTTGATTATACAATATATTCTCACAGGGCCATATTGTGTCACTGATTTTTCACAAAACTCCCACTGACTTATATGTACAGGTTGATGATCCTCGTCCAACACCATCTCCCTATAACACTGCAAGGAGATGCTCTGTAGTTTTGCTATATCTCATCTTTGTTCAGATTGAACAATTTTCTAGTTTGTGTCCCCCATAAACTCACGGGTGCTGACAGCAACAGAAGGCTTCTGTAAGATTCTAAGTTCTTCTCCCTTTCAGTAGCTGGTCTGGAAAGGCAGTTCCTTCTCCAGGAGAATTTCTGAAATCTAACAGAGCTAGATTCAGAAAACCACAGCTACACTTTTCTTTGCGCAACATCTGTCTCATGCAGTCTTTCCGGTCTGTATCATGCACTCAGTTATTCTATTATTTCTAAATACAGCAAAAATGTAACACTAAATCATATCTTCCTGGAATATCATGCAATCCCCTGCTGGCCCATTGAGGTCCATTATCAGATTCAGCATCAGACTTGATTTCTGCCAAGATTTCAAACACTATGTTCAGGGTATGTATACAATCTCTCTCTCTCATACACATATATGCGCGCAGACAGTTTACTCTTTACAACTGTTCTTCCTTATTTGTTAGTAAGTTTTGAGGACATCCTTCTATTTGGTTTTGATATTTTTCTCATTTCAGATTGAGAAAGCTGCATCAGTCTATTTATAGTGCTCCACACCATGTTAACTTTGTGAACACATATTGGACTGCATCATTGCATTTATGTGGTTTTAGCGCCAGCTGGATTTTTCGGTAGCATGGATGCGTCTTATTTAACAGGGTCTCAAATCATGTACTGTTATACAGCAAGGTTTAATATCTATAGATCTATAGCTATATCTTAGTTTTAGACATTCTAATTTTGTCAGATTGTGGCTTTTCTATCATACTGTGGAATTATCACTATCGAGACAGCTTTACTTCATTTTGCATGTTGTACCATAGTGTCTATCTGAATATGATTTTTTTTGGCCTATCCCATCCTTTGAAAACCTAGATATTTCTTGGGCACATGGTTACCACACATGTACATTTTGCTAATGTCATATATTTATGTCAAACACTATTACTTGTGATTTGTGAATATCTGTGCAGCAAATATCAGAACAGAGACATCTAGTGGATGATGCATACAAGTACCAGGAAACTCTTTTAAAGAAACAATATTAAACCACCTCTGAAATTTCCCAAAAAAGTTTATTTTAAGAATATGCCAAATAAAGCAACCAGATATCAAGACTTTTAAAAAATAAATTCAGGTTTAATTCCTTAAGACTCCAATTCAGCAAGGTACTTGAAGTAAAAAGGCCTATTCCTATGCTTGAAGTTAGGCACATGTTAAGTACCTTGCTGAATCAGTCTAAGAATGGCTCATCCTATAGATGTTTTACAGTAATATGCAAATATTAGTTTACTCAGCCTAATAATAATAATAATACATCTGTGCTCTAGTACTTATTCCTCCAGATACGGATGGATACAATTTAATAGGATGGTGCAAGCAATAACATTGAAAGTAATTCATTTAAGCAACATACAAAGCCTCTGCAAGATATTCCTTTCCACCTTGATTTATGTTATTAACAACCTCTTTTAAAGAAATGCAAATAGTTTGCCTAAAGGGCCTTCAGCATTAATACAGTGAAAAGTTTTAATAAGTTATAAACCGAATAGAGATGCAAACTGAAGTTTTCCACAGAAATCTATTACATACTGAAAAATGGAAAATTACCTATTTAAGGCCTTTTCTACATTCATGACATAATTCAATTAACTTCCCAGCCACTACATATTCACCAAATAAAGATGTTTGATTACAGCCACCAGATGATCCAAACACTTCTCCAATTAAAAAGCTAGTATTTTGAAAATGTGCTGAAGTCTTCTGTGTTTACAGGAACACCACTGATAGACCGTACATCTATAAGAAACACTCAGCTTAAAAATCAGATTTTGTAAATAAACCAATGTATTTATCTATTATTAGTAACACCCAATGTTTTTAAGCGTGAAAGAACATCAAGTTGTCACTTTTTGCATTTCTTTCAACTTGTCACTAAACTCAGCAATGCCAGTCTCATATTCAAGTTCTCACTGCTGCAAGATTTGGGCCTCTAACCTGGCATGGCTATGTTTGGTTATTTAATTTTTGTTAAAGACATTTTAACAGTGGAAACATTTCTATTGAACCTGGATTTTATAAAAGATTTAGACACCATTTTAATTTGAAAATAAATGTAGTTTGACAGTTTGTGGACTGGCTGTACCAGAGGTAGCTTTTAAGACCTGCAGGTGAGGTCTGAAAGATAGCTACTTCAAGTGATGCGGAAGAATTCCTCCTGGCTTCTCCAGCCTAGACCGAACTCAGAGCAGTGCTAGAAAAGTTAGACACTGACTCTGTATCGCCACCTGCTGGCTCAGAGGGGCACGCTGAGACCAAGGGGCCTGGACCTGGGTTCCTCCAACACCTGTTGAGCAAGCAGAATAGCCAGGACAAGGGCAGGTACCGGGGCTGGGGGTAGCTGGACCCCAGGGACCAGGAACACCCCCAGGGAAGGGGAGCCAAGGAGAAGTGGAACCCCAGAGGACAGGGACACCTGCAGCCGAGTACGGGGCACACTGCCTGCCAGGGAGGGCCCCCGCTTGCCTGGTTCCCTGTGCCGCCACTTCCATCCTACCAGCCCCACCAAAGGCAAGAAGGTGATCCACTCTCACTCACTCCCCACTACGGGCTACTCACCAGCTTCACCGCTATTTACTTCTGACATCACTTCCTGGCGCAGTCAAATGATGTCACCACCCCTTGATGCACCGCAAGGTGAGCGTTCTCAGCCACGGCACTGAAGTAGATCATATAACCAAAAGAGTGTGGTGAGCTGATGTGCATATGCATGGGGTTTATGCCGAACGGAGGTGTGGCATTTACTGGGTGCAGTACTGCACTGTCACCCATTATAGGTCTAGGCGTCCTAACAGCCACTGCCAACATTACACCCCCTCACACACATTTGCTGCATGGTAATCCTGGCACGTTGTAGAATTCAGCATGTTGTATCATGACATAGCACTGTCCTGGCAGAAATCAGCATATTGTGACATGATAACTGTGACATTGCACCCCATAATGCTTTATAGAAATATGCTTATGAGTGTAAATATGACATAACTGGAATATGTTTTACGCTAGCTATGCCATGTAACATATCTTTGCAAAGGTTATGTTCTACTGAATGTATTCATCCTGTTCATATGCATGTATCATTTTTATATCTGAATTTATGAGCGTTGGCTCTATGCTTGTATTTAAAGTGTTTGCTGTAGGAAGCACATAAGGCAGATTTGGTCAACATAGTGTGAAGGGGTTATTCAAGTAATTGGGAGTACTTAGTGTGGCAAGGACAAACAGCTACAAGGGGGGGGGTAGTAATTAGTCCCAGGGGGTTAAAAGGCCTCTCCCAAACCACTGAGATAGATAACCGGGGGAAATAAGGTTCAGCTGGAAAAGGGGTTACCAGGGAACTAATTAGGTTCAGCTGGCTCCAACTGCTCAAGACCTTTTTAAACCCTCCCCTGTGTGGAAGGGGGGAAAGAATGAGAGAAGCTGCCAGTAAGCTAGATGCAGCAAGGCTCTGAACCCTTCCAAAAAGGAAGGCTGCACTCTGTCCTCAGAAGGAAAGAAAACAAGCACAAGGGACTGACTGAGGGAAGGAATGGCCAGACCCTGTGCTACCTACGAGGATTTGCTTTGCCCAAGCCTGAGTCTCCAAGGCTAAAAAGGACTGAGCCTGCTGAGGAGAAGAAGATACTTGGCCACATTAGCTAACAATGGACCTTGATAGATGCCAATCCACATCTGAGCTTTCCTGGGAACATTTGGGTTAACATGTGGGTAATGGCATCAGCCTGTAAAGAATTGAGTCATGCATGGACATGTGACTTCAAAACTCCATCTTGTAGCTGTGATTCTACACAGGGGAAGAGAGGAGTTTCCACCCACAAGGGTAAGACTATATAAGCCCCTGGAAACAGCTCCATTTTGTCTTCAGCTGGCTCAGAAGATAGCCTCTCCACCCCAAAGAGATGCCGGAAAGAAACTGGAACAAAGGACAATAACTACAGGGGTGTGAGTGATTGCTGGACCCAGACTAGGAAGAAGTCTAGTCTGTAAAAGAAGCTTATTGGAACGATTTACCTGCATTTAGTTTCTTACTGTATTAGGCTTAGACTTGCATGTTTTATTTTATTTGGCTTGATAACTTACTTCATTCTGTCTATTACTTGGAACCACTTAAATCCTACTTTATATTTAATAAAGTTACTTTTTACTTATTAATTAACCCAGAGCAAGCAATTAATTCCTGGGGGAGCAAACAGCTGTGCATCTCTATCAGTGTTATAGAGGGCTGTGGATTGCCACAGGCACGCAGGGGCAAAAGAAAATGCAGGCCTGTTATTTAGCAGGCTGCACGTGGCAATAGACTATATTGGTAAGGGATGCAAGGAGAGTATGGGTCACGATGCAAACTGCAGACACACACACACACACACCTAAAATTAATCAATTTAAAGTTTTATTGGGGATAATTACAAGGGGTAAGGAAGCAGCGTTTGATTAGCTAATAGAGTTAATGAAGCTTAAAACACACAATGACTAAAATATCTACTAACAGTATTTATAAACAAAGATGCAGCAATACTTACAAATACAAACCAACGCATAACGACCGGCAAACGTAGAAACTCTGTTTGAAACACGTGAGCTGAGAGAGAGGCTTCGAGGTGATCAGGCTCGGTTACGGGTGTACACAGGATACACAGGATTCGTTTTTCTTTCTCCTCTCCCTGCCTGCACATGGCAGGCAGCCCATAAGGTACCAACTATGACATCATAGAAGTGTCATAGGGGACGGGGCCCAAAACCTGTTTGTGTTTGTTTCTGATTGGCACAAGCAAAGTTTACACCAAGTAGGGGAGCAGGTGCCTCAAAGTCTGGCTTTGCCCCCAGAAGGTGAGGAAATGCATATTGCTTTAGAATGCGTGCAACACTGAATGACAAAAGAAGAGGCCAGGGCAATACCGGTATGGGCAAGTTTTACAGGATGCAGACAGGAACTCATCTCAACAAGGGCAAACAATTTATGAATTTACCCTGTATAAGCTTTCTACAGAGGAAAATGGATTTATTTGGGGTTTGGATCCTATTGGGTGTTGGAGACGGGAGCAATGGGTGTTGGAGACAGGAGCATTTCTTAAGCTGTTTTCAGTTAAGCCTGCAGCTTTTAGGGGACGTGGTTCAGACCTGGGTCTGTGTTTGTAGCAGGCTAGTGGGTCTGGCACAACCAGGCAAGGTACTGAAGGCCCAAGCTGCCAGGGAAACCGGGTTCAGAGGTAGCCTCAGCACATCAGGTGACAGTTCCCAAAGGGGTTTCTGTGACCCAACCCTTTACAATAACCCTTTACATTCTAGAATTCACCATATTGTGACATACCAGTTGGGTGCATTGCAGAGTTTGTGACATGACAGGTCCCAGTCTTGGCTTGTGACAAAACTTGCAGCATTGCAACAGAGTCCAGGCCATCACAGTACTTGACTAGACATGTCAGGTCCCCAGCTATTCCTGCAGCACTAATCATGTCATGACAGGGCCTCTGACATGGTGCAGCAGTTGCTATGTTGTGATGCTGACCTTGCATCCATAAGGGATATGACTTATTTTTTTAAAAAGAAAAGCACAAATTGCAGCCAGCAGGGAAATGTCATGGCTTGCTGAAACACAGTCAATCTGAAATACTCTAGTAGCCTGGCTGTTCAGAACTTGCTTGGTTTTTGATTTGTAATTTCCGCTTGCTACAAATGCCCATTACTGCAATGAAAAGCAAAGAAACAAGCTAGATGAGGTAAAATCTTTTATTGGTCCAACTTCTGTTGGGGGAAGGTATGGGCTTTTGAGGTACACAGAGCTCTTCTTTTGGTCTAGGGAAGAAGGCAGAGTGTCTTAGCTAAATACTCAAAATAATGAAAGGCAAAGTTTAACGTAGGTGTGCACATAGTAAAAAAATTCTGCCCATTTATGGTCATGTTCTAACAAAAGGAGTATTGCAAGACCGTGAGTATGGTACTGTAATTCAGTTATTGGTCAGCCACTCTTCAAAAGAGGACTACACCAGGTGCAAGGAAATGCAATATCAGCCAATCCTTGCTGGTGTTATCATTGTGCCACATGCTAATCACAAACTTGGGCCTGGAGCAATTCCAAGTTTCTAAGAGTTGGTTTTCAGGCTGAACTAAAAGTTTGGCATCCATAACTTAACACTGGTCATATCAATGCTCTACATATCATTAATACCTTCTTACCTGCACCATATTTGCTTCCAACCACACTTTTAAGTAAGTGCATCCTACTTTTGCATGATATTATCTGTGTGACCTTTCCAAGTTAATATATTATCAAACACTACTCCTAGGAACATAAATTTTTGAACTGAGTTTTCTCACCACAAAGAAATAAGTCAATTCTTCCTAGTTAAAAGCATTTCCTTTGTTTTCACAAGTGAGAATTTAAATCTCCAGTCATTTCCCCACTTAAAAATTATCTGGAGTGCCTGATTTATCTTTTCCATGACTACTTTAAATCTTTTATGCTTAGCCCATTTAGCACAATCATTTGAAAAAAAGGGAAATACCTATTCCCACCTGCCTACTTTCCAGGAGGTCATTTATCATAATGGAATATAAAGAAGGGCTGATAAAAGCTCACAAATTGAACTCTGCAAGAGAGTATTAGATTTTTGATAAATCTGTTTGACTTTGACTTGTATCGTTCTGTCACTTAGAAATCCCTTATCCAGCAAAACTTTCTCCCTTTTATTCCAATTTTGGGTAGTTTATACAGGGGGCCTTACCTCCATAGTATGTCATTTTCTTTTTCAACATCCAAGAAGACTTATCAAAGTTCTTAGTCCTTATCCTTTTTTGTACCTCCATTTCTAGTCTCACTATATGGTCAACAGTGCATCTTCCCCTTTTCTGAAGCAACTTCGTACATCAGTCCAAATATAGGGACAATTGGTGGGGTAGTGTTGGGTGAAGTTTAAATTCCACTGATTATGTTGTACCTATTACAGGGTGTGACAAAGTTCCTCCTCTATCTTGGTGGGTCCTGCGCTTATTGGCAGATTTTCTTGCCTCAGAGATTCACCATGTGGGTTGGGGAACAGCCCAGAGACCTGCCCCTCTGGAAGAACCCACAGTCCAGGTCAATTGGGAGGTTTGGGGGGGAACCCAGGCCCACCCTCTACTCCGGGTTCCAGCCCAGAGCCCTGTGGACTGCAGCTGTCTATAGTGCCTCCTGTAACAGCTGCATGACAGCTACAACTCCCTGGGCTACTTCCCCATGGCCTCCTCCAAACACCTTCCTTATTCTCCCCACAGGACCTTCCTCCTGGTGTCTGATAACGCTTGTGCTCCTCAGTCCTCCAGCAGCACACACTCTCAGCTCCTTGCACCTCTTGCTCCCAGCTCTTCACACTCACACCACAAACTGAAGTGAGCTCCTTTTTTAAAACCCAGGTGCCCTGATTAGCCTGCCTTAATTGATTCTAGCAGCTTCTTCTTAATTGGCTCCAGGTGTCCTAATTAGCCTGCCTGCCTTAACTGGTTCTAGCAGGTTCCTGATTACTCTAGTGCAGCCCCTTCTCTGGTCACTCAGGGAACAGAAAACTACTCATCCAGTGACCAGTATATTTGCCCTCTACCAGACTCCTGTATCCCACTGGTCTGGGTTTGTCACAGAGGTAAATAGAGGACCTTACGCTATAGTGCTGACAATCAGCATCCCTCATAAACATTAAATAGCACAACACAATGTTAAAAATAATAGTAATAAGTCTTGTGGCAATCAGCCTGTTTCCTGAATCTAACCCATTACCGGCCTTCCATCTGTAATATGTTGCTTCTTTAGTTTCTCATTCCGCTTGCTGTTTATTTTATTGGCACTGGGTATTACCTCTACCCTGTTGGATACGTCACAACCCAGTGTCTTAGCCTCTTTCCCTGGGTCTGAAAAAATGAAGAATCTATTTTATCTCAATCTGATGAAACACTTGTTTGTGTGATATTTATTCTTTTTACATAAAATAGAGTGGAGACATTGACACCATCCTATCAAAACTGGCCAGCTGGCACTAGCTCTTGTCAGCCAGTTTCCAACTGACCATAGTCCCCCTTAAGCTTTTTAATTTCTGAAGTTCTTTGGTTTCATAACATAGTTTATCAAACAATTATCAGCATAATTCAAATGTTACCAGAAATACTGCTGCCCTAGTTCAGAGAAGACACTCATGCGTGACCCAGCTTCTTCATGTGACTTCAGCTGGTTTCTTCACACTTGAAAGGAAATCAAACACTAGTAATCAGAACTCTGTATACCAATATGTTCTCTGGGGCATGGGGAAGGCTTGTATTCTCTGGGCTTATAATTTTTAATATCTATACTGTGAAATGGATGTGAGATTAGAGCCGCATACACATGAAACTGTGGATCAGTGGGTGAGCAGCACTGAATGTAGTTCTCATCTCTGCTATAACAAGTAAAGGTCACAATCTAATAGATATAGCTTTCATGTCAGATTTTTTCATGCACAGCACCTTTAGGAAAGGCACTGTAACAAAAACTAAGTGTAGATTCATGCTGGAGTTGGTGGATTGTTACAGGTATATATTTTTAGTACTGGTCTCTTGTATGTGACATACATAAATCACTTTTTGCTCATTATTGAAAAATATCTGGAGTAAAGGTTTGAGAATAATAATCTAACCTGACGGCAAGCTCTTTAAAAATAAACAGGGAATAAATCTGGCTTTTGTCATATGCCTTGTTTCAGCAACTGAGACTGGAAGGGTTAGAACAGCCCATTGACCCCAGGCATGAACTTGAATACATATGAAGTACTGGAATTGAAGATGAGCATGAAATGGCCCTCCAAATCCAACAGATTCAGACCCTTCCAAACTTTGGGGAAACTTCTGTCTAAATTTCTTTCTGAATATTGTGGCTTGAGCTTATCCTTATAATGGATCCAAACTAGAACCCATTAAATCTGAACACACCAAAACTTTGGGAGAGTTTGGATGGATGCTGATCAGAACTTTGTGGTTCAGATCAATTACTCTTTGAAATACTTAAAAAAAAAAAAAAGGGTGCTTTGCAGTTATATAGTGCCTACCATTCAAGGATCTCTGAAGTGCTTTACAAAGATGGGCAAGCATTATTAGTTGTTAGAACACAATGTGCATCTGTGGTAGAGCTGGGCAAACAGTTTATTTGCTTGTGAAAACACTGGCAGTTGGTCTAAACTAGCACACCTACTGTGGCGGTATTATTTTATTATTAGATGCTGTTGTGTCTTGTGACATATGACAGAATGTCTTTCCATGTCCGTCCGTCTAATGTCATTTGCTCCATTGTGGTCTGTTGCCATGACCACGGCATCTTTCTCAATAGTTTTCTTATATGTCATCTGTTGTCCTCTTTTTCTCATCCACTAGGTGGTATCCAGTCAAGGGCTTGTCTAGGAATACAGTTTTTTGAGATCCATACAATGTGTCCAAACCACTTCAGATTCCTTTCTCGAAACGTCTCTACAGTCTGCCAGCTACTCCTTTGTAATACATCAGCATCAGTTACTTTATCCTACCAGCAGATACCAGGTATTTTTTGCAAATATCTCTGATGGAATGCATTAAACTCCTTTTGTGGCCTAACCTTTGCCAAGGTTCAGAAGTGTATACCAATGTGGGTATCACAATGGCATTGTCTAACTTTGTCTTGGTTCTGGTGTGAATCTCCTTAGTTTTTTCAGATATTTGCCAGTCTTAAAAAGGCTCCATTTGCCTTCCCAATTCTTGCTTCTACCTCCTTACGGAGTTGGCCATCACTGCACTGTTGCTGTACAGTGGTAGCAATGTTGCAAAGTGTGGGGAGCAGATAAAGCACATGACCAATGTGGTTGCAAGCTGACTCTGTTTATTACAAGCTTTCTTTTATAATCCTTCTTGCTGAACTCGAACTCTGTTTATTACAAGCTTTCTTTTATAGTCTTTCTCAACATTACATAACACAATTAGGCTATAATCACACATCTACCGATTGGACAAGAAGGAGAATCATGTGTTTATCACATGTACAGCCCCACACCGATTGGTTCAGATGTTCCTTACATAAGGCCTTATCTTATATAACCACCAGGGGGCCTTACATAAGGCCTCATCTTATATAACCACCAGGGGGCCTTACATAAGGCCATGATTTATTGCCAGGCAAGTGTCCCATCATGACCCTTACCCTCTCATGGAACTTTACATCCCCACAGCAAAGTTTTAAGCTAAAAGTCCAGCGCAGACCCAACCAGAATGAATATTGGAAGCAGTGCAAAGGGACTAACAAATGGGCCTGCTGAAAAGACATGGTTAACCTCTTGCAATTGCCAGGGGACAGTCATAATATGGGCACCTCCACCATAGTTTTTTCAGAGGCTGGCACTTCTACTGGTAGGCTATGGTGATTTGCTGCAGAGAAACACCTGTCTTTCTTTCATCAAATGGGCTGAGATGGTAATATGGTGTAGTAGATAGGGCACTGGATAGCCAGGAAGACACCCAGGTTCTATTCTCAGCTCTGCCAATGACCTGTGGGACCTTAGACAAGTCATTTCATACTTAGACAATACTTATGGAATGACATTAGACAAGTCATTCATATTTCTGTTTCCATTCTCACCCTTTGCCTATATTGTCTATCTATAGATTGTATGCTCTTCAGGATAGGGACTGTCTCTTGTTGTGTGTTTGCACAATGCCTAACACAATGGCACCCTGATCTCAGTTGGCACCAATAAGCACTGCTGGAACACAAATAATAATACAGTAGAACCTCAGAGTTATGAACACTTCTGGGAATGGAGGTTGTTCATAACTCTGAACAAAACATTATGGTTGTTCTTTCTAAAGTTTACACCTGAACATTGACTTAATACAGCTTTGAGACTTTACTATGGAGAAGAAAAAATGCTGCTTTCCCTTTATTTTTTCAGTAGTTTATATTTAACACAGTACTGTACTATATTTGCTTCTTTTTTTGTCTCTGCTGCTGCCTAATTGTGTACTTCCAGTTCCAAATGAGGTATGTGATTGACTCGTCAGTTCATAACTCTGGTTTTCATAACTCTGAGGTTTTACTGTCATGAGAAAAACTTCTGTTCAAAGCAGATTTTGTTTCCTCACAAAATAAAAGTCAATTAAGGGTTTAAATTTCGTTTCCCTTCAACAGTCATATGGACTAGGGCTGTCAATTAATCGCAGTTAACTCACGCGATTAACTCAAAAAATGTAATGGCGATTAAAAAATTAATCACGATTAATCGCACTTTTAATTGCACTATTAAACAATAGAATACCAATTGAAATTTATGAAATATTTTTGGATGTTTTTCCACATTTTTAAATATATTGATTTCAGTTTCAACACGGTATAGAAAGTTGACAGTGCTCACTTTATATTATTATTTTTATTACAAATATTTGCACTGTAAAAATGGCAAAAGAAATAGTATTTTTCAATTCACCTCATACAAGTACTGTAGTGCAATCTCTTTATCATGTAAGTGCAACTTACAAATGTAGATTTTTTTTGTTACATAATTGCACTCAAAAACAAAACAATGTAAAACTTTAGAGCGTACAAGTCTACTCAGTCCTACTTCTTGTTCAGCCACTTGCTAATACAAACATGTTTGTTTACATTTACAGTGTCACCTGAAAGTGAGAACAGGCATTCGCATGGCACTTTTGTAGCCGGCATTGCAAGGTATTTACATGCCAGATATGCTAAACATTCATATGCCCCTTCATGCTTTGGCCACCATTCCAGAGGACATGCTTCCATGCTGATGATGCTTGTTAAAAAAAATAATGCATTAATTAAATTTGTGACTGAATTCCTTGGGGGAGAATTGTATGTCTTCTACTCTGATTTACCCACATTTTGCTATACATTTCATGTTACAGCAGTCTCGGGTGATGACGCAGCACATATTGTTCATTTTAAGAACACTTTCACTGCAGATTTGACAAAACACAAAGAAGGTACCAATGTGAGATTTCTAAAGATAACTAAATCACTCTACTCAAGTTTTAAGAATCTGAAGTGCCTTCCAAAATTTGAGAGGGACGAGGTGTGGAGCATCCTTTCAGAAGTCTTAAAAGAACAACACTCCAATGTGGAAACTACAGAACCCAAACCACCAAAAAAGAAAACCAACCTTTCTGCTACTGACATCTGACTCAGATGATGAAAATGAACATGCGTCACTCCACACTGCTTTGGACGGTTATCAAGCAGAACCCATTATCAGCATGGACACATGTCATCTGGAACAGTGGTTGAAGCATGAAGGGACATATGAGTCTTTAGTGCATGTGGCACATAAATATCTTGGAATGCTGGCTACAACAGTGCCATGCGAATGCCAGTTCTCGTTTTCAGGTGATATTGTAAACAAGAAGTGGGCAGCATTGTGACAGATTTTCATTACCAATCTGCCTGAGGCGTCAGGTGATCAGGCTGAGCCACAGGATCGTTTGGGGAGGAGATGACGAAACACACCAAGGGTTAAATTTTAAAGCTTTATTAACGAAATCATAAAATAACAGCAGAGAGTGCTGGGAACACTCCCACGTCACTCAGGGAAGAAAGAAAGCATTAGCGCCCCAAGCCCTAACCCACTTTCATACTCACACACGCACTACCCAAGACTAGCCAGGCCTGGGTGTAACGTCAGAAGGGGGTGGGTGGGAAGGATGGACGAGAGTGCTGTCCTGGGCCCAGGCCGTCCAGGTCTGCTGTTGATCTCCAAATTGCTCCAGCTCTCGGGAGGGCTTTAAGTCCTGGCTCCGCGGGGGGGGGTGCTCCGTTCAGGGACCTCTGCTCCTGGTGTCCTCTGTGCCAGTCCAAACCGGCTTTCAGTGGTTTCTTCAGTTTTCCCAAAACACCCCAGCTCCCGGGACGCAAGGCTTGGCTCCTCTGCTTGTTTTCTTCTTTGCTGGCCTTGCTGTCTTGCAGGTCTGTACAGGTGGATTTTTCTTTCTCACGGCTGCTTGGGCACATTCAAGCCCCCGTCTTTCTCGGCTGACAGCCAGCGCCGGCTGTGAGCTGTGGCCCTGGGCGGGGGCGGGGACCAGCATCTTATCTATGACCTGAGACTGAGCGAGCTGAAGTGTTGAGTTAACCCGTTCTCTGCTCTCCTCCTTCCTCCCCTCTCAGCCTCTTGTACCTGCAAAGGAAACTTCCAATCCCCACTCACACACCTTTGACCCTCCCCAAAATGCCTTGTGATGCTTGCAACAGCGTTAGCAACATACAATGCTGCCTCCCCGGGGGACTCCCTGAGGGAGGGGGCCATTGGATTGTGACAGCATTATCTCCTGCAAATGTAAACAAACTTGTTTGTCTGAATGATTGGCCGAACAAGAAGTAGGACTGTGTGGACTTGTAGGCTCTAAAGCAGGGGTCGGCAACCTTTCAGAAGTGGTGTGCCGAGTCTTCATTTATTCACTCTGATTTAAGGTTTCGCGTGCCGGTAATACATTTTAATGTTTTTTAGAAGGTCTATCTCTATAAATCTATATATTATATAACTAAACTATTGTTGTATTGTAAAATAAACAAGGTTTTCAAAATGTTTAAGAAGCTTAATTTAAAATTAAATTAAAATGTTGATCTTACGCTGTCGGGCCGCTCAGCCCGCTGCTGGTCTGGGGTTCCGTTCACCTAGGCCGGCAGTGGGCTGAGTGGGGCCTGCGGCCGGAACCCCGGCTGGCAAGGGGCCAGCAGCCAGAACCCCAGACCGGCAGCGGGCTGTGCAGGGCTGGTGGCCGGGACCCCACAGCCCACTGCCGCTCAGGGATTCCATCCGCCGGCTCCTGCCAGCCGGGATGCCAGTTGCCAGATCCGCTCAGCCCGCTGCCGGTCTGGGGTCCCGGCCCTGCCCACATACAATGGGTACCTACCTTCTCCCTGGTTCTGGCCCATTCTCTTCCTCTCTCTGCACTGAGATGAGGGTGGAAGTGCACTGAACACAGGGCTGGGGGTGAAGGGTCTGGCCAGGAGCTAGAATGAGGGAGGGGGCTCAGGGTTGGGGCAGGAGATTTGGGTGTGGGGCACTTACCTAGGCAGCTCCCATTTGGTGCGAGGGGTGCAGGTGAGAATGTGGGGTGTGTGTGTGTGCAGGAGCTCCCGTTTGGTGCTCAGGGTGGGGGTGGGGATGTGGGGGGTGCATGGGGTGTGGGGGCGCTGGGGATGTGGGGGAGGTGCAAGAGTCAGGGCAGAGGGCTGGGGGCATGTGAGGGGGGTGCAGGTGTCAGGGCGGGGGGGCTGGGTATGTGTGGGGGTGCCAGAGTCGGGGCTGGGGTCGTGGGGGGGGTGAAGGAGTCAAGCAGAGGGCTGGGTGTGTGTGAGGGGGGTACAGGGCTCAGGGCAGGGGCCTGGGGTGTGTGCGGGGCACAGGGCTCAGGGCATGAGCCTGGGGGACGTGCGAGGCTGTGGGGCTCAGGGCAGAGGGTTGGGTGTGTGCGGGGGGGTCAGGGCAGAGGGCTGGGTGTGTGTGGGGGGGTTAGGGCTCAGGGCAGAGGGCTGGGAGTGTGTGAGGGGGGGTCAGGGCTCAGGGCAGAGGGCTGGAGGTGTGTAGGGGGGGTCACGGCAGAGGGCTTCCCCCACTCCTGCGGCCCCCAGCTGGTTCACCCACTCGGGGCCCCGCGGTGCACCGCATGAGCGCAACTAGCGCCCCCCGGCAAGAGAGTCCCCTCTGGCTGTGTCTAGAGGAGTCGCTCCGGGCGGCACATGACCCTGCGGTACGCAAGCTCCTCGTCCCAGGGCTCTCTGTCCACCACCGATTCCCGCTCGCCCGCACCTGCTGTGCGCTCAGCGCCGCCGGGCCGTGGGGCTCTCCACTCCTCCCAGCAAGTACCGATCCATGGCCGCGGCCGGGCGCCTCCTCCCGGGGACGCTCAGCAGCCGGCGCTTACTGCCGCCGGGAGTCGGGACCGGGTCCGGCAGCGAACCCATTCCCCCGGCGCGCCGCCAATCCACCATGGCCAGCTATACCAAGGCAGCCCAGGTGAGCGGGCTCCTTGCTGAGTGAGGGGACGCGGGAGCCCACGGGCAAGCCACTGAGGCGGCTCCTCTCTGGGGCAGCACAGGCTCTGCCCCTCACTGGCTGCATGTCCTCGGGACTCGGGCAGGCAGCAGCGTGCCATTAAAAATCAGCTCGCGTGCCATAGGTTGCCGACCCCTGCTCTAAAGTTTTACGTTGTTTTATTTTTGAATACAGTTTTTTTTATATAATTCTACATTTGTAAGTTCAACTTTAATGATAAAGAGATTGCACTACAGTACTTGTATTAGGTGAATTGAAAAATACTATTTCTTTTGTTTTTTTTACAGTGCAAATATTTGTAATCAAAAATAAATATAAAGTGAGCATGGTACACTTTGTATTCCGTGTTGTAATTTAAATCAATATATTTGAAAATATAGAAAATATCCAAAACTATTTAAATAAATGGTATTCTATTATTGTTTAAAAATGCAATTAATCATGCAATTAATTGCAATTAATTTTTTTAATTGCTTGACAGCCCTAATATGAACCATACATCATTCTCATGAATATTTATGAACCCTGTGCAGAGATGCAGAGATTCCTTGCACCTTCTCAGATTGAGCATCTGTCCAGGACTAGGCACAGACTAGCACCCTGTGGCTTGACAGATCTCATACGCACGTCAGCCAAATAATTGGGCAATATACGTATTTTACGTTTTTTGAATTAGCATTGGTATTAGAAAAGGAGCTTTTTCTTCCACTTTGGAGGCAGAGAGACACTCTTGTTACTTCCAAAACATTGATTTCTTCCTGTGTTTCTGGATACATTTAACGTAATTATGTGGTAAATAAATACATATTTATTCCCTCCCCAGAAATTAAAAAATTATAGTTATTGTTTTTGTCCTGTGTCTGACTATGCAAACATTTACCCTACTTCTGAAGTAAATGTAATTCTATCTGCGTTCATCTGGTTATAATAAGTCAGTTCTTTTCTTGTTTTTTGAAGATTAATGTATGTGTGTCTAGAGCCAACTCAGTCACTCCACCATATGATAAACTTTGGTCATATATCCGTCCTTCATTCCTAAATGTAAACCTCTGTTTTTTGTTGTTGTTGGTTTTTTTTTTGTTTTTTGTTTTTTTGCATGATTCCTGTTTTGGGGTTTGCTTGCTGAAATATAGAGATGTTAAAAGTGGGGGAAAGTAATGCTTAACACTGGCACATAAAGGGGTAAAAGGAGCTTTAGGGCCTAATTAGCCCACCAAGTTACACCTGGGTTAGGGTAGGTCAGACCTAATTTAGTACAAGTCCATCTGAGGAGGAGAGGGCTCGCTCTATGAAGGCAGGCTCAAAGCAACCTAGAAGAAAGGACTTTGGAGCCAGGAGACCATCAGAAAATGGGGAAGAAACTGTATGAGGATACAGAACTCCAGAGCATGAGTAATAGAGGCTGCAGCCTGGTGAGAGATGATGATGAAAAAACAGGGAAGTAGGAGTAGCCCAAGGAAGCAGTGAGGGATTGTAAAGAATAATCATTTGCTTCTGAATGCAGGCTCCCTGGGCTGGAACCCAGAGGAGAGAGCTGGCCTGGGTTCTTCTTCCCCAGCAAGAGAGGAAATAAGAGTGTCACAAAATGTCTGGTCCCTTTAAATAAAACAGGTGTAGCACCCCTGTGCTAGGACAGGTGCTTCCCAGTTTTGCTAGTTAAGAGGGTGGGGCAGCTGCCACTAAGGAAGCAGAAGCAGCAGGAAATTCCCTGGGAGGGGGGGAAAAAACTGGGAGCCTACTGAAGGAAAAAGGGCCTCCAGGGAGAAGTCCCTGAGAGGTGATGCTTAGCTGAAAGAGCACAGAAGAATCCTGCAATAGGCCCTGAAGCAGGAGGGACTGAGAAGGGCAAAGGGGAAAATCCTCTGGGAGCTGAAGCCCAGGGTGGACTGAGGAACTTCGGGTGTGGTAATGGTCCTCTGTGGGCTGGGGACAAGCCTCTGTCTCAGGAGTAAAAGAGGCAAAGGCTGACTAGCAGATGAGGGCTAAAGGCCTGGCAGAAAGGTTGTTTTTTCCCTTGTTTGGATTATTCTGTTACCCTGTAAGGGGACTGAACTGAAAACTGACCTGGCTGGAGGACTGGGCTATAGAAGCAACAAATCCCTGCAAAACCAGAGTCCTAGAGTGGAAGACCTCAGGCAGTGCCACATCCTGGCTCCATGGGGGTCCAGTGATGAGTATCTCCCCTCCCCTTCATAAATAGAAATATGATCATAAAAGTGTGATTTGATTTGCACACAAAGAAAGAAAAGAAATAGAATAGCTGCAGGGTCCACAGCACTGCACTTTCATATGCAAAGACTGAAATTAGCCTTAAATCAAACATATAATTTCAAATTAAATGTAACATGCACCTTATGTCTAGTATGCTTCCTTACACCTACCTGCTGAACTTTCAAAGCTTTCTTTCAGACTATACAAATATTGTTTTACTATGTTTATACAAACTTACTTTTAAAACTCATCCTTTAACGAGTAAATTCTGAACTGAAATCATAGCATTTTCCACAAGATTGTCAGCCAATCAAGTTTTTATGAAGCAGCTGTTTCTCAAATAACTACGGTACATATGAAAATGGTAGTAGAAGATTAAGAATCATGTTAATACTATGTTCCAAAAGAGTTTATCCAATAGACTTTGTCTTGTAGCAGTCTGAATATAAACAGTCTGTACAGGAACATTCTTTATCTGGGTGTGACCTCTGTTAGTATCATCTTCGTCAGCTGGTACAGTCATAAAATCTTGGCTGTAGGTCCTTATCTAGTTCATAAGTTTTATATTAGCACTGAAATACATTTTATAATAGAGAAAATTTATGAATCTATGCTAACAGATTTTCCTCATGTTCTTCCCACATGCGCTCACATACACCTGCTTCTTTGCCAGAAAGGAAGTGTGTACAAATAATAGTAGTTGGAGATAGGGTTGACTCCCATTAGCTTCATGCAGATTTAATATTCTGTTAACAGACCACAGATCATGTAAATTTTTTCCATGGGTTTTATTGAGATTTC
Source organism: Terrapene triunguis (assembly GCF_002925995.2). Classification (NCBI taxonomy): domain Eukaryota; kingdom Metazoa; phylum Chordata; order Testudines; family Emydidae; genus Terrapene; species Terrapene triunguis. The sequence goes on from NW_020664583.1 coordinate 2,861,536, forward strand.
TAATATGAAAATGTACATGTTATATCTACATGACCAAAGCTGTTAGACAGTAAACATCTTTAAGATTCTGCCAGCAGAAAGTGCATTCACTGGGTTTTGTTACACAACCTGATCTGTATAAAAGAGTACAAAATGTTTGGCTTCATGATTCTGCCACACTTAACCTGGCTTCTTATGTAAAAATCTCTATTACATGATTTAAAATGACTTTGAATTCTGTCCAAAGTAAACCCAGTGAGGGTCCGTTTTGTGTAACAGACACATAAGAAGCATGTGGCACATGTACTGTATCTGACAGAGAAGTGATATTCTTTCAGTACATGGACAATTGGCTGCTTAGTGGCTACATGGTTTCAGATGTTGGAGATGAGTTGTGCATACTTAACTGAACACATAATGGGGATGAGGCTTCAAAGGTAAAGGATTGGCCCTTTGTGGTGGATTGCCTGGTATTTCTCTGGCAGAGGACAATTTTAGAAGGAAAAGCAGAGATTTTCTTCATTGTACTAAGTTTAATTCCTTTAGGATCACATATTAATGAGTTTTGTTCCCTCATTGTTACTTTTATTAAAGTTATTTTTTGTGGGAAGTGAAAGAACAACTCTAGCTTCTTTTTAATATTTCCTTTATGGCATCAGGGAGTATAAATGTGATGGATCACCTTTAAAGATCCAGAAAGTATAATAGAAACTCACTTGGTATACATGTGCATCTGTTAAAGGATTACAGTTTCTGTGTATATCAACACTATTTCAGAACAATGGTGCCTGCTGCAATTGACACCTGTTAAAGAACAGACCTATTACCAATAACTTGCTGATTAACTATTAGTTAGTTTGGTGCTTAAGAAATGTTCCAGACTGCAGTATTGGAGGCAGACACCCTGGCCAAGATCCTCAAGGGTGCTTAGCCACCTAACTCCCAATGATTTCAGTGGAAGCTAGAAGCCTAAATACCTTAGAGGATCTAGGCCCTTTTGTTTATCCCACACAGTTGGTATGCCATAAGTAGTGACAAATGCAAGCTTTCTCCAAATTGCTCTGTGAATCTGTTCAAAAGTGATGGTTTCTACACATGAGAAGGTTGTTTAGTCTCCATGACATCTAGATGTTGGGGCAACTCAATGTTGTTCAATGGAATTCATCTTACAGTGCAAAAAGTCTCCTACAGGATAGGGCCAATGTTAATTTTAAGGCCACCAAACTAAACATCAAACAGGTGGTAATGAGGCTTGGTTGCAATTGATCTGGTCAATATCTAAATCAATGTCCCAGTGGTGAAAGGTCTCACATTCCATTACTAACCAGTATTACCAACTTCAAGAGGCTGAAAACCATGCGTTAGAACACAAAAATATCATGATTGGCCTAAAAATCATGAGCTTAAAAAGAATCAATTGCTTTTGCCTACTCTTTGACTCTTTTGAACTATCTCTTCCTGCCTCTGGTGTGTGCGTGTGACAAGTACAGGTTGAATTTTCAACCTATAACACATACAAAATGTGAACACATGAATATGTAGGCACCAGTTCCACTGTGCAACTGACTGCTGCCCTCCCGCTGCCTAGAGACCTCTCTGCTCCCCACTGGCAGGCTCCTATAGCCCCTCCCATGCCACTCCAACTCAGCCCCAGCAGGCTCATTTAGACCCCTCTGCATGGCTCCTGCAGTCTGCTCCCTCCCCATCTCATCTTGCATTCAGCCATGCCAGGCTTCTTAGCCCAAATCCACAGGAAGATCCCACAGCCTCCCCTCTCTTGGTAGGCTCCAGTAACCAGGCCCTGTCACTAGCCTTCTGGAAAGGACTCTTACAGCAAATATTCCCCTTCCCAGCTGCTCTGAGGCCCTGTCTTGCACGGGGGCACCCCAGGACTGTTGGCTGCCTGCAGCACAGTGGCCTCTAGCAGCAGACAGGGAAACTGCACGCAGCTCAGGAAAAATTCCCTGGGCTGCCAGCATTTTCTCATGAGAGCCCCTAAAAGATGGGTCCGAATCATGACACTTGCAGTAATACTGTGAGTGCTGGTGACACACTAATCCCCTAACCCTGACATACACAGTGGAAGTAGCAGCCTCCTTTTCTACAAAGATGGTTAATTTTTTTTATAATGATAATATTTCCTAAACTTTTTAATAGGAAAAATAAATGCAAACAAGCTGCTGGGATCCAATTGCTTTTTGGACCTCTGCATTTCAGTACTATAGTGGGATATACAATATACTCCATGGGTAGAAAACTAGGCTTTTTTTCTAACTAGCCAATAGATGTCACCGCTGCTACAGAAGAAATCCCACAGATATAATTTTCTGACAGTTGGAGGCAGGTGAGTGTTCCTACCCCCCTCATAACAAAGTGACACACTCAGAGTGACACACCCTTCCTGGGGCCTTGCTTATTAACAAAGACTCTTTCAAAATAATAGTACAGGACACCCCAGCTTGGCTGCCAATATGGTTACTTTACACCAGGCTTCACTGTCTTTCCCTCAACTATCCCTGTCCCAAACCCTAGTTTTCTCTGCCTAAGGCCTACTTTCACCTCCCTTACATGCAGAGTCAGTTGTATGGTTTATAGATTCCCAAGAAGGGACTACTTTGACCTTGTAGTTTGCTCTTCTGCATAACATAGTGATTCCTACAGTGGAGGAAATTATTCTTCATCACTGCGCAAGAGAACAGTATCAAGCACAATAAATTAGTTCTTAACCTTTAGGCAGGACCCTCCTAAATCCCCCTCCAGTCTAGCCCATTAGCAATATGGAAAAGGTATAGTGCTCACAACCTCCTGACACTTGTTTGTGGAGGGTTGAGAACCCCTGAACTAGAGCATATCTTTTAGAGAGACATACAGTATCAATTGAAAAGCTCCAAGTGATTAATTTTATTAAGATGATGTTTAAAAAAAAGTGAATGATACAGAGTTTAAGCATAGAAGTTTCTGGTTATCAGGAAATAACGTACAGATTATTGCGGGGTGCGAAGTTTGGTTTAAGATCGGGTGGCATAAGGAATACATAATCTGCAATATCCCCAATTGGGGGTAAAAGGTTAGTGGCTCAAAGTACAGACATTGAGATATGAGGGTATGTTGTTCATATAATGGCTATGTTCAGGTGTGGAGTATAATGCGTGGATACGATGACGAGGATGGGTTGACCCTCATTTGGTGAGATTTAAGGTTCAGTGAGTTTATGGTCCCAGTTCATATGGTCCAACGGAAAAAGTTTCCCAGTTCCTTTCTCGTAGTCGATGCATGATGTCATTCCGGCTCACGCCTCCTGGTACTGTCGGTGGCCAGTGATGTGCTCGATGTAGATGTCCCTGGACCATCGGATGGTGTCTGAGACCAGGAGGCACTGCATGAGCCGTGCGTAGCATCGACCAATCCCGCAGGTCCACAGCACATGCTCGTTGCAGGGGTCCCAGGTACCCAGGGCTCCAACGATCAGGGCGTCCATCTGCACCTCATAGCCCTTCGCTCTCAGGGTGTCGGCCAGGGGAGCGTACTTTTCCAGGTTACAAGCTCAGGCTTCACGAAAGGTTGGGGTCCTGTTCTCAAAGGAGACCATGACGTCGACGAGGATGATCTTTTTCTGGGCCTCATCGGTGACAACGTCAGGTCGTAGCTGGCTGTCGGTACCAGGGATGGTGCAGTTCACGGAGATCTCCCCCAGGCGCAGTGCGATGGCTTTCACCAGGCAGTTCTGGATGGCATTGTGGCGCAGCTGCCAGGCTCTGGAGTGGGGCTTGCAGCTGCACAGGACGTGGGGCAGGATCTCGTTTGAGTAGCCGCACTTCCTGCAACGCTTGTCTCGGTTCCCGTGAGCTCCGTTGAGTGGGACACAGTTGAACTGGGCACGATGGATGAACTGCCAGTCGGCGAAACCAATGAAGCCACCCCCGGCAAGGAAGGGGTTGCTGGCGTCCCAATTGCTGGTCAACTCGAAGGCTTTACCCTGGTCCGGTTTACGCTTAGGGGTTTCCACGTACAGCAAGTGGACGATGGACTTCAGGGTCCTCTCCAGCATGCCCCTGGTGCTCGTGGTGATCATGGTGTTGTCATCGGACCTGATCTGCGGCACCAGAACTCCCAGCTCCTGGCACTCCTTGCACCGCTCCCAGCGGCAGCCAACGCACTTCCTCAGGTGACGCATGGCATTGCGAGCTTGGGACCACAGTGAAGCGAAGTTGCTCCCATCCCTCCAAATTCACCATCCAGGGAGCCACTCAGGAAGGTGGCGATGTCTTGGTTGGAGGGGGCTTTGCTGATCCGCTTGTCACGTCACGCAGGGTGTTCGCTGCGATGTTCCTTACCGTGGCATCGGGACACTGGTAAGCTGTTCCAATGGTTAATTACTTTCACTGTTAAAAAGTTGTCATTTCCAAATTGAATTTTTCTGCCTTCAAATTCTGTCTGTGTATCTTGTTAAGCCTTTGCTAGATTACAGAGCTCCCTAATGTCAGATGATATCTTCTCTCCGAGTAGGTGTTTAGAGAGCACAATCAAGTCACCTCTTAAACTCCTCTTTGATAAGAAGTTCAATCTATTTAGCTTGTCTTTCATTGGAAGGTGTGGTTTTCTGGACCTCAAGCCAGCCATTTAGTAAAGTGCACATTTAATGGGTTTTCATTTAATACTGAGTTCTTTAAATACATCTGAGAGTGTTAAGAATCTTAAGGCAGATAAGGTAACTGAAGGAGGATGATAATACTGTGCATTTGCATCGTACCTTTCATCTCAGGATTTCAAAACACTCTGCAGTCATTACTTAAGTCACACATTACCCCTGTGAGGTTCGTAAGTCTTAACACTCATTTTGAAGAGAGTGAGGCACAGAGAGGTCCTGACTTGCGCAAGGTCACTTAGCAAGTCTGTGGCCATGCAGGAAATACAACCCAGGAGTCCTTACTCCCAGCTACCCTCTAACCATTAAACGACAATCTTCCTCTTGTATTGTAATACAGTAAAGGGGTAATAACAGAAAAGGCAGGTAAAAGCCGCTCTTCCCTTCCACTGTATCTTCCCTTCACCCCATCCCTCCTCCCTAGGGTTACCAGATAGCAACTGTGAAAAAACGGGACGGGGTGGAGGGGTAATAGGCGCCCATATAAGAAAAAGTCCCAAAAAACGGGACTGTCCCTCTGGTCACCCTACTCTGCCCCCACACCTCCACTAACTCTTTACATGGCTATAATTAAAGACCTTGGCTGCTAGGCTAATTGAGCACTGTCAGATGCACCCGCCTCCTGTTTGTCAATCAGGAAACAGTAACATCTCTCTGTGGCTGGCAAACGTGCCAAGATAGCAGTGGGGAGGACAGCCACTTTTTAAATTTTACAGTGAATTTTGGAGATAGCTCTGAAAATGAGGGCATTCATCTTCCTGACTGCAGGGTATGCCTAAATATTTAATCTCCACACACCCACCTTTCCGGTATGTCTACTCATTGGCTGGGGGCATACTTCCAGCTCCAGTAGACAGATGCATGCTAGCTCTGCTCAAGCTAGTGCACTAAAAATAGCACTTTGGCTGCAGTGACTTGGTCTAGCTGCCCAAGTACATACCCAGGGGGTTGGGCGAGTTTGTACTTGGGTAGCTAGCCCAAACCACTGTCAGTGCTGCTGCAGCCTCTTTGCTAGTTTTAGCATGCTAGCATGAGAAGAGGTAGTGTGTGTCTGTCTGCTTGTGCTGAGAAGCATCTTCCCAGCTGCTGCACTGACAACTGTGACAACAGCTGTTAAAGTAGTCTGGTCATTGTATTTCTTATAGAAGCAGATAGTATAATAGCAGAGGGTCAAGAGCCAGCTCAGTACCCGTGGAAATAGCCACCCCAAAGGGATGAACAATAGATGAGATTCTCTTTGCAAAGATTCTTTCAAATATTCCCACCAGGGGAGGATGTGCCCTCGTCATAGTGTGATGTGATAGTCACATAAAATATGGCCAGAAATGCTCCCCACGCTCTGTATGACCCAATTTTGGTGAATTGTTCTGGTACATTGCAAGCCGGGCTGTAAGCAGGCCTGTCACATATGTCACTGCATACACATTCTCTAAGGCAATGGTTCTCAAACTTTTTTCATTTGCAGATCCCTAAAAAATTTTTGAATGGAGGTGCAGACCCCTTTGAAAATCTAAGCCCTGGTCTACACTATGAGTTTAGGTCAAATTTAGAGGCGTTAGGTCAATTTAACCCTGCACCCGTCCACACAATGAAGCCATTTTTGTCAACTTAAAGGGGTCTTAAAATCGATTTCTGTACTCCTCCCCGACGAGGGGATTAGCGCTGAAATTGACATCTCCGGGTCGAATTTTGGAGTAGTGTGGACTCAATTCGACGGTATTGGCCTCCAGGAGCTATCCCAGAGTGCTCCACTGTGACTGCTCTGGACAGCACTCTCAACTCAGATGCACTGGCCAGGTAGACAGGAAAAGCCCCACAAACTTTTTAATTTTATTTCCTGTTTGGCCAGCGTGGAGAGCTGATTAGCACAGGTGACCATGCAGAGCTCATCAGTAGAGGTGACCATGGAGTCCCAGAATCGCAAAAGAGCTCCAGCATGGACTGAACGGGAGGTACTGGATCTGATCTCTGTATGGGGAGACGAATCCGTGCTATCAGAACTCCGTTCCAAAAGACGAAATGCCAAAATATTTGAAAAAATCTCCAAGGGCATGAAGGACAGAAGCGATAACAGGGACCCGCAGCAGTGCCGTGTGAAACTTAAGGAGCTCAGGCAAGCCTACCAAAAAACCAAAGAGGCAAACAGTCGCTCCAGGTCAGACCCCCAGACATGCCACTTCTATCATGAGCTGCATGCAATTCTAGGGGGTGCCCCTACAACTACCCCACCCCTGTACGTGGACTCCTGAAAGGGAGTCTCACGCAACAGGGATGAGGATTTTGGGGACGAGGAAGATGATAGCGCACAGCAAGCAAGCAGAGAAACTGTTCTCCCCGACAGCCAGGAACTGTTTATCACCCTGGAGACATTACCCTCCCAACCCGGGCTCCTGGACCTTGAAGGCGGAGAAGGCACCTCTGGTGAGTGTACCTTTGTAAATATAATACATGGTTTAAAAGCAAGCGTGTTTAAATGATTCATTTGCCCTGAAGACTTGGGATGTATTTGCGGCCAGTAAAGCTACTGGAATGCAGTCAAGCAACATCTGTTCTTTATCTCTCTGTGTTATCCTCAGGAAAGCGATATCATTCATGGTCACCTGGTTGAAATAGAGGAATTTTATTAAGGGGACATTCAGAGGTGGCCATTCCTGCTGGGCTGTGTGCCTGTGGCTGAAAAGAAATCATCCCCGCTGTTAGCCACGCACTGTGGGGAGGGGAGAAGCGATCATCCCGGAGAATTGGGTGTGAGGGGGGGTTTAGTTGGGTTTGTGCTGCACGTTAATCAGAAAACCGCAGCCCCTCCTTTTAAATGGCCGACCCATTTTAAATGGTCAACCCAACTCTCCCTTTTTTCCCTCTTGCAGCTGCAAATGTTTCAGCGCTCCCCCTATCATCTCCGTCCCAGAGGCTAGCGCAGATAAGAAGGCGAAAAAAACGCACTTGCGATGAAATGTTCTCTGAGCTCATGCAGTCCTCCTGCACTGAAAGAGCCCAGCAGAATGCATGGAGGCAGACAATGCCAGAGTCCAGGAAAGCACAAAATGAATGTGAGGACAGAAGGGACGTGCGAGAGGATAGATGGTTGGAGCAAGAGGAGCGGTGGCGGCAGCATGATGAGAGGAGGCAGGCTGCAATCCTGAGGCTACTGGAGGATCAAACTGATATGCTCTGGTGTATGGTTGAGGTGCAGGAAAGGCATCAGGAGCACAGACCACCGCTGCAGCCCCTGTGTAACCAACCGTCCTCCTCCCCAAGTTCCATAGCCTCCTCACCCAGACGCCCAAGAACGTGGGGAGAGGGGCTCCAGGCACCCAACCACTCCACCCCAGAGGACTGCCTAAGCAACAGAAGGCTGGCATTCAATAAGTTTTGAAGTGCAGTGTGGCCTTGTCCTTCCCTCCTCCCCTCCTCCACCACCCCACCTGGTGCTTCCCTCCTCCACCACCCCTCCCGGGCTACCTTGGCAGTTATCCCCCTATTTCTGTGACTAATTAATAAAGAATGCATGAATTTGAAACAACAATGACTTTATTGCCTCTGCAAGCAGTGATCGAAGGGGGGAGGGGAGGGCGGTTGGCTTACAGGGAAGTACAGTGAACCAAGGGGGCGGGTTTTCATCAAGGAGAAACAAACAGAACTTTTACACCGTAGCCTGGCCAGTCATGAAACTGGTTTTCAAAGCTTCTCTGATGTGCAGCGCGCCCTGCTGTGCTCTTCTAACCGCCCTGGTGTTGGGCTGCACGTAATCAGCGGGCAGGCAATTTGCCTCAACCTCCCACCCCGCCATAAACATCTCCCCCTTACTCTCACAGATATTGTGGAGCACACAGCAAGCAGTAATAACGATGGGAATATTGGTTTCGCTGAGGTCTAACCGAGTCATTAAACTGCACCGGCATGCTTTTAAACGTCCAAATGCACATTCTACCACCATTCTGTACTTGCTCAGCCTATAGTTGAACAGCTCCTGACTACTGTCCAGGGTGCCTGTGTATGGCTTCATGAGCCATGGCATTAAGGGGTAGGCTGGGTCCCCAAGGATAACTATAGGCATTTCAACATCCCCAACGGTTATTTTCTGGTCTGGAATGTAACTCCCTTGCTGCAGCCATTCAGATAGACCAGAGTTCCTGAAGATGTGAGCGTCATGTACCTTTCCCAGCCATCCCACGTTGATGTTGGTGAAATGTCCCTTGTGATCCACCAGTGCTTGCAGCACCATTGAAAACCCCTTTCAGTTTATGTACTGGCTGCCTTGGTGCTCCGGTCCCAAGATAGGGATATGGGTTCCATCTATCGCCCCACCACAGTTAGGGAATCCCATTGCAGCAAAGCCATCCACTATGACCTGCACATTTCTCAGAGTCACTACCCTTGATATCAGCAGCTCTTTTATTGCGTTGGCTATTTGGATCACAGCAGCCCCCACAGTAGATTTACCCACTCCAAATTGATTCCCGACTGACCGGTAGCTGTCTGGCGTTGCAAACTTCCACAGGGCTATCGCCACTCTCTTCTCAACTGTGAGGGCTGCTCTCATCTTGGTATTCTTGCGCTTCAGGGCAGGGGAAAGCAAATCACAAAGTTCCATGGAAGTGCCCTTATGCATGCAAAAGTTTTGCGGCCACTGGGAATCATCCCAGACCTGCAACGCTATGCGGTCCCACCAGTCTTTGCTTGTTTCCCGGGCCCAGAATCAGCATTCCACGGCATGAACCTGCCCCATTACCACCATGATGTCCAAATTGCCAGGGCCCGTGCTTTGAGAGAAGTCTGTGTCCATGTCCTCATCACTCTCGTCACCGCACTGCCGTCGCCTCCTCATCTGCTTTTGCAGGTTCTGGTTCTGCATATGCTGCAGGATAATGCATGAGATGTTTACAATGGTGATAACTGCTGCGGTGATCTGAGCGGGCTCCATGTTTGCTGTGGTATGGCGAGAGCAGGAGAGCAGAGTGGCAGCGGAAGTGTGATGATGGTTTGCAGCCCTATTGTACCGTCTGCTGCCAGAGCAGGAGAGCAGCGTGGCAGCGGAAGCATGATGATGTTTGCAGCCCTACTGCACCATCTGCTGCCAGCAGTACCCAGGACACAACTGCGGCGGCTGAGCTGAGCGGGCTGCACGCTTGCTGTGGTATGGCATCTGCGTGGAAAAAAGGCACGAAACGATTGTCTGCCATTGCTCTCACGGAGGGAGGGACGACTGACGTACCCAAAACCACCCAAGATAATGTTTTTGCCCCATCAGGCAGTGGGAGCTCAACCCAGAATTCCAATGGGTGGTGGAGACTGCGGGAACTGTGGGATAGTTACCCACAGTGCAATGCTCCGAAAGTTGACTCTAGCCTCGGTACTGTGGACAAACTCCGCTGACTTAATGCGCTTAGTGGGGACACACACAATCGACTGTATAAAATCGCTTCCTAAAAAATCGACTTCTATAAATTCGACATAATTTCATAGTGTAGACACAGTCTGCAGACCTCCACCGACCACAGGTTGAAAACCACTGCTCTAAGGAGCTATATTTTATTGTCTTCCTCTGACCTTTAATTAATACATATTTAGAAATCTATATCTAAATGCACTCACTGGGGTAGAGGTTCATTCCTATTGTGTGGAAGGGCGTGTCTGTTTCTGGGGATTACTGGTACACTGTAGCTATAGGGGGCAAAGGAGTCAGCCAATGCATAGGCAAGTGTCAGATTGTTAGTGTCACCTCTGAGGTGCAAGGCTCTCCAGTCCTTCCAAATCAAGCTGCTTGTTTTCTTGGCACAAGTGTTTCCATTCATAGCTTAGTTCAGGAAATGTGTAATAGCCATTACAGTGTGGCTTGTAAGATGCAATTAAACTTAAATGACGGGAAAGGAAAATGTACTCGAATTATTCACTTTCCTTGAAAAGATCAGTTGCTGTATGCAGCTTTGTGTGAAGAGTTCACCTAATGTAGTGCAGCATATTTGCACCAACTTTAGGGGAACTTGCTAGGGCTTGTCCTAGTTGTAGGAAGGAGGAAAAAGTAGATTACAGTACAAGTTTACAGTACAAGTTTAGAAACAATTGTATTCTCTTTTAGCAAAGGTGACTATAGTATGGTGGGTTTGAGAAGTCTTTTTAAATATGGTAAAATATTTAGCATATAGAAAAAATATTGATATCTTTTTCCAATAAAATGAACAATGCTGCTGGAAATCAACACAAACACAATATCAAAAGTTTCTATAGTACATGACAATGCAACTTGGTATCTCTAAAAGTGCATGATTCTGGGGGAATTTATAAATAAATAGGGTACATTTTCAAACAGTTCAAGGTCAGACTTTGACTACATGAAATACCATATCTTGTAGGAGATCTTGCCTTTAACAAGCAGCATGTCTCCAGGTTAACTTTAAAAAAAAAAAAGTAAGTTACAGAAGACAACATGAACATTAGAGTGAACATACAAACTGAAGTCTTTTTTCTTTCCATATCTAATTAGCTCATAACCACAGATAGATTTCTGTTTATCTCTCCAGTTATGTTCTACATAATAGAAAAAGGAAGTCTTAAAAGTTGTAAAATAGGTACATTAGTATAGCAGTCCTGAGACTGAGCCCTGAGTTTTCAGGAATCCTGGTCAAAGCCAGTTCCCCTTTAAATACTTTGAACTTTAAAGCTCTTATTTGTCATGTAAATACGTGTTTTCACGTGATAGTTCTACGAATTAAATTTTTAAAGCCTTCTACCTCATTCATAATTTCCTTTAAAACTGGAAAGTTTTTCTTTCTTTGAAAAATCATGGATTCACTTTTTTTTCACCCCAAATAAAAACAGCCTGATGAGGTATTATGAGTGAATATGAAAGATCTTTTTGAATGTCTTCTTGAAGTTCTCGTTACAGAGGGGATAGATGAATGGATTTAAAGTGGAGTTCACATAACCAAGCCAAATAGTGAACATATGGAAACTGTAGTTGCAACAGCTTTGACAATAGGCTATTACCATAAACAGCACAAAATAGGGAATCCAGCACAGCATAAAGGCTGCCATTATGAAACCCAGCTGCTTGGCTGCTTTCCTCTCCCTGTTCACATGCATCCCTTGCATGGACTGGGTGCGCAGTCTCCGCCAGGTGCTCTTCAGGTAACTGAGGCCTGCAGGGTCTTTGTTAGTCTTTTCCTCAGCACTAGAAGTTGCTGGGATCGGGGTGAGATCAGAGTCATTTTTACAGGAGGCCCCCTCAATGAAAGTGTGCTCATCTGATGTGTCACTCTGTGTCAGCTCTGGAGCCTGTGAGCAAGGCCCCTTCTTGACAGGCACATACTTCATTCCCACTTTATCTGGCCCTGGCTGAATCTGGGTAATGGCAAGGGGAAAACAGCTCAGTTTTACAACCTTGCTGTCATCTTCTGTAATGAGAGCCTTTGGAGGTTTGTCAAAGCTGCTGAGTTCAAGCTTTGCCCCCATACTTTTGGATTGAGGGAAGTAGAGATTTACATTGCAGCAAGGGTCTACAGAGCTTCCTTTCAAAAGACTCATGTTTATATCTTTATTTGGCTTTTTGTGGCAAATGTTTTGCTTTTCCTGCACCTTATCACGATGTATACATTTGTTTTCTGAGAAAGACCGAAATGATCCATTGATGAGCTCTCGGTGCTGATAGTGTTTCCGGACAGTCTTGTATATTTTTGCATAGAACCATAACATCAGTAAAGATGGGACATAGAAGTTGACAATGGCCGTCAACACTTTAAACCAGGTGACTTTGGAGAACTCTGTTTCACAGGTGTTTTCTTCCACTTGCCATTTCCCACCATTGGCAAAAGCATGCCAGCCTAGAATCGGGATGATCCACAAAAGAGAAATCAGCCAAGCTCCAGAAATCATTACCAAAGCTCTACTTTTGGTCCGGTACTTGAGATACTTGAGTGGCTGCTGAACTGAACGGTAACGATCTATGCACAGTATAAAAAGGCTGAAGATGGAGGCTGTGGAGGCTACATAATCCATTGAGAGCCAGAACTGACAGGCTGGTCTGCCCAGTACCCATTCGTGATTCAGTAGGTACATAATGTTCAGCGGCATAACAGCTACACCAACTATAAGGTCTGCGACTGATAGGCTGACAATGTACAGGTTCCCAACTGTATGCAGCTTTCTTTCTCTTTTCACTGCATACAGGACCAAAATATTCATGATGACTGTGATCAGTGAGATGCTACCCAGGGCCAGACCTAAAGGGATTGGGTGAGCCACTGTTGAGTTCTTTGTTTCACACATCTTTTGCTCAAGGTCACAGAGCAGAAATCAGGGGAAGTGTCAGGATCCTGGTAATTCACTCTTGTTTACAAGCCTGGTTGAGTTTATGATGTGTTGCTTTCTGGTTCTTTTGGTGACTCTGTAAGAGAAAAAAATAGCATCATAGAAATGTAATACTATAAGGGACTTAAGAGGACATCTAGTCCATCTCCCTGCCCCTCTCCCCTGCTGACGTAGGACCAACTAAACCTAGATCATCCCTGACAGGTGTTTATCTAACCTGCTCTTCAAAACCTCCAATGACAGGGATTCCATAACTTCCCTTGGTTCTGTAATTGCAATAAAATAAAAAGAATACTGCACACTTTAGCACAATATCTTCCCTTTGACAGGGCTTTTCAAACATTAATCAATTTTAACTAAGGCTTGGTCTACACTTACCCCCAAGTCGAAGTAAGGTACGCAAATTCAGCTACGCGAATAACGTAGCTGAATTCGACATACCTTACTTCGAACTTACCGCGGTTCAGATGCGGTTCACACGCGGCAGGCAGGCTCCCCGTCGACTCCGCGGTACTCCTCTCGTTGAGCTGGAGTACCGCAGTCGACGGCGAGCACTTCCTCGTTCGATTTATCGCGTCCAGACCAGACGCGATAAATCGAACCCGGAACTTCGATTGCTAGCCGCCGAACTACCCAGTAAGTGTAGACCAGCCCTAAGACTTGGAAAGGTCAAGTGAGTTGTATGAGGAATACATATGGCCTTAATGATGTTGACAACTTTAGTTGGGATTCTATAGGTCTGAAGAATATTCCACAATATATGTCTGTGCAGGCTGTCAGATAACTTTGAAAATCAGTGAAACTGATGATAAGCGGGGAGGTGAGGGGGAAGCTGCCATTCTATACATCCTTTGATGATTATCTTTTGTGTAAATATCTGATCTACACAGGATCTCTTGGGCCTGAATCCAGCTAGTTCTTCTCTAATCTTTACATCCACTGCCTCTTTCATCTTGTGTACTATCATGCTGCAGAAGACTTTCCCTACAACAGAGAGTAGTATAACTCCTCTCTAGTGACAGTCAGTGAGATCACCCTTTTCGGGCATTCTGACAATGATTCCATGTTTCCACTGGTCAGGAAGGGTCTGTTTTCTCAGACTTCATTCAACAGTTCTGTCAGTTTTGTTAGGGCGATTATAGCAACTGCTACTAGCATTTCTGCTGTGATTTGATCATCTCCTGCTGTTTTGTTTTTCAGCTTCTTGATTACAGCTTGTATTAGTTATCAGCATCACTACATCACTAAGGCCATGTATAGAAATGCAAAGTGCTCTGTAAGGGTGAATAATCAGACAGAGGAGTTCAAAGTGGGTACTTGTGTGAAATAGGGCTCCATTCTAGCTCTGGTGCTGTTTGGCATTACCATAGATCGGTTAATGAAGAAGTGTATTAGCAACACACACACTGGTATAACATGGGTAGATGGAAAATGCCTTGAAGATCTAGACTCTGCTGATGATATTGTGCTATTGAGAAACACCCCGAAAAGCTACAATCGAAGACAGATAATCTGGCAACAGCAGGTCAAGCTGGGCTCAGAATCAGTTATGCTGAAACAAATATCCTCAAAACCCAGATGTCAAGTAGCAACATTACATTAGAAGGCTAAAACATCAAGAAAGTAGAATATTTTATCTACTTGGGCAGCACCTTGTTAGCCAATGGAGACCTCATAGGAAGTGACATCAAGAATAGGAAAGGCATCTACAGCATTCACTAAAACCAACAACATATGGAAATCAAAGATATACAGCACAAGAACAGAGTTATCTCAATTATTTACTATCAGGTTCCTCATAATTCTGATCCTGACATCTGGGGAAGAAACTTTCAGTCCATCCAGATTTCCAATTGTATATATTTTACTTAATTAACTGATTGAAAAGAAAGTAAAATAAGCTGCCTATAAATAACAAAATGAAAGTGGATGGATGTCAGATCATCCATTAATCTAATTATTGGGCTGATCTGTGTCAAATAAACCAGTAATTCTTCATAAGCTTTATCTGATAGTTGAATAAGACTACTGCCCTCCCAAATTATCAGCCCCAAAATAATAAGGCATTACCAATCCTAAGAGTGAAGCCACGGATGAGACGGCATCTGAGGCCATTTAAGGCATCCAGTCAAAATTATAGGTGGTTACATAATAGATAATCTCTTCCTCCTCAACACAGGGTTACATGAAAGGTTCCAAGTCGAGATGACACAATTTACTAAATTTTAAAATTCAAATTAAAAATTCTGGTGAAAACAAGATTTCTCAAGATTAATAAACAAATCCCAACCCATAAAATATGCATGTGTGATCTTATATGGGCTTTGGCAGAACTGAATTTTGTAAAAAAATTTGATGGATAGTATAAATGTTTATTTTTAAGCATTTTTTATTTTTACCAATTTAAATTTTCACAGTTGTGGGAAATTCGGGGGTGTCAGACAATAGGGATGGTCAGACAATAATTCTCTGACAGTAGATGTTGGGATTCAAAAGTTAAAATACAAATCATCAACATTACTTGTCAAAATATAGAAAGTAAATATCTTTAAATCAAATTCTAATAAGTGCTCGACCAGCATTTTTACTTACTTTGCCTATTTGAAATTTCAGTTATCATTCATGGAAATATTTTTTCATCAGTTTGTGTATGGTGAAATCTGTTTACTGATATTTACCGATTAAAACTCTAATCCTTCCAAACTAGTGTTATAGAAAGTGAGATTATTTAACCTAGGGTTGTTTTAGGTGTTTGAAAAGCTATCCTACAGGAACTGTTCTCAAATAATTTCCCTTGGTCTAACCACAGACACTCCTGCATGCACACATACCAGATGCCTGTCGGAGTTAAAAAACCAACAACAGTGCAAGAATGAGGTAGAGGTGTCCCTCTGCTAATAAAAACTGGAAAAAGAAGACAAACCCCAAAAGCTTGTTATATCCATTTAGCTTAACTCAGCAAGAAACTGATTTAAGCTATTTGGATATAAGCCAGGTTTAAATGAATCCAAGAGTATTCCATAGCAAGATTTTGCACCAATTTAACTAAATCAGTTTTTAAAAACTCTTTTAGTTAAATCAGTTCAAACTTGTGCGTAGACAAGGCTTGAGCAGCTGAGGGGAGGCAGCACTGGATACACACTATAACTTGCTCTCAGTGTCTGAGAAACTGCTTGTTATGATTTGTCTTGAATAGGGAATTATTCTTATTTGTCTAGTACTTTTAGCAGGTGAGGCACAGAATCTTAGTTAAATTCAGTGAATCTTCTTCCTTAGAGCTGAATTAGGCATTTTAGTGATCTGGGTGAGCAAGCATATTTGTGCCCCCTACTGTTTTTTTTTAATTATATGAGTTAGGATATTATAGAGTAATGATAATGCATTTATTTTTGCGTATTGTACAGTACGGAGACAAAGAAGCTACTGTATAATTATTTTAGGTGTTACATTAATTTTCACATAATCCTTTAGCATCCCTATAATACCTTCGTATATAACCCTTAAGTAAACGCATTGATAGGCACTGGAAAAAAAAACATGGACTGAAAATAATTGTAACATAAATATGGATACTACAATGGCTGAATAGCATGAAACATTCAGAAAGACAAAATTGCATTTCTGTTTTATTAAAGTATGATACAGGTGGTTTTCCATCACCTCACAGTGAGCCTGTGACTAGAATAAGCAGCCACCTCTCTCAATGACACATCCGAGAATAAAAGGGACCCAAGAGTAAACAAAGAACGAATTTACCACGGGGGTGGATTATCTAGCAACTGAATTACCAACATAGTATCTGACTCTTTATAAGCAGAAGTCACCGTCTCTCTGGCCTTTATATAAGGGAGACAGCCATTTTTTGGGAGGGAGGTTGTAAGAGTTCTGTTTTTTACCTTTTACATTGTGATTTTATTTTTCTAAGAGGAGTATTGATTATTGTTTGCTTCCTGATACAATATTAGGGTTGGCTTATACCTGATCATTTCTCCTGCTGAATCCTGCCAAGCAAATTGTGATTATGCCCCTTTAAAGGTGAAGGATTATAGTAGTATAGCTTATTTGTACAAGGCCAGTGTGGGAAGTATCATTCGGTTGGGGAAGCTATGTTGTGACAGCTGATAAGAAGCCTAAGTGTGGAGACAGAAGAAAGTATATGGCTGTGGTGATTGTGAAATCAGATTATGCTGTGTTTCAGTGTGTGACAATGCCAATGCCATGGTTATAGTGGCTAGATGGACATAACACTGAGGTGATAGCCCTGGTCTCATAGAGAAGTGTGTCAGGAACAGACTGGCTGGGTCACAGCCCAGAATGCTACAAACACAGGTCACAGTGGATACGTTTCTTCGCTAGTGCATAGCTCATCAGCAGCTCCACTCTAGATCTGCACCCAAGGCAGATTTCCCTATTGGTCTCTTCCCCCGTACACTAAATGGCTGTGTTTTATCTGTCTTGACACAACTGAAAAAGAAAAGTCAAGGTGTGTTCAGCATCCTGGGCCAGTCTGCCCTGAAGGTGTCAATTCCCTGATGTGTGAGTGCGCCAGTTAATGGAGCATTATACCAGTGGATCAGAGGGAGGCTTCTTATTCTGTTCTCTGTAATAACAATTGAATCAGGCTAGAGCAGCAACAAGTAAGGGCAGGTCACAGTAACAGAAACACACAGCTGAAGGAGGGAGCAGGGCGTGTGTGTTGACTAAAGGCATGTTTTACTTGTGCAATGTTTACTTTCTGTTTCTAGGGTTGCTTCCCCAACTGTAAATCACAAGCAGCCCCTTCAGTTTTCTTGCCTGAGCATAGAAGCCGCTCTGCCCCCTCACCCTATTTTTGCAAACAGTGCAGGTGGCTCATCCTGTTGGGGCTTTGCCCTCTGCTACCATCTGGCAGAGCCTCTCCCCTGGGCCGAACCTGGCTCCTGCCCTCCCCCCCAATTTTGCTCCTCGGCCCCTCTCCTGTCCCTGCTTCCAGCTATTTGATACCCCGCCCCGCCCACTTGGTCAGTTTCCACGCCCTGCTCAGACCCTTCCCATCCCCACCCCCATTTGCCCCCAGTGGGCATGCTCAGTAGAAGCTAAGCAGCACTCAGAACCCTGCCTGCCGCCCCGCAGGGTTCTAGTCCTGGGGAGCCTGCTCCGGCTGGGGTAGGGTTACCATTCGTCCGGATTCCCCCGGACATGTCCGGCTTTTAGAGTTAAAAATAGCGTCCGGGGGGAATTTGTAAATGTCCGGACTTCCCCCCCCCCCCATGCAGAGCATGCGCTGCTGACAGGGCAGCCGGCCGGATGGTGCCACTTACATGGGGCTCCGACAGCCAGAGAGAGCCCCTCCTCCCCCCTGCAGCAGAGATCACTCCCTCCCTCCCTGCATTCGCAGATCACCAGCCGGCCGTTCGCACCGGCAGTCTGGAGCTCCTCCCCCTGCTCCTCCTCCCCGGCACGCTGGTCTGAGCGGCAGGGTAAGGGGGACAGGGGGTCGGAGAAGGGGCAGAGAGGTTCTGGAGGGGGCAGTAAAGAGACGGGGGGGTTGGGCGTTTGGGGGGGCTTTCTGGGGGTGGGGGTGTGGATAAGGTTTTGGGCAGTCAGGATACAGGTAGGGGGTGGGGTTCTGGGGGGCAGTTAGGAGCAGGGGTCCCAGGAGGGGGCAGTCAGGGGACAAGGAG
>NW_020664583.1:2880229-2938606 GCF_002925995.2 Terrapene triunguis
GGGGGGGGGGTTGGGAGTTCTGGGGGTGGGGCTGTCAGGGGGCAGGGGTGGGGAGAGGGATCGGAGCAGTCAGGGGACAGGGAGCAGAGGGGTATAGATGGGTCGGGAGTTCTGGGGGGGGGCTGTCAGGGGGTGGGGAGTGGTTGGATGGGGCGTGGGAGTCCCGGGGGTCTGTCTGGGGGTGTGGATAAGGGTTGGGGCAGTCAGGGGGACAGGTAGGGGGTAGGGTCCTAGGGGGCCAGTTAGGATGGGGGGAGGGTCTCAGGAGGGGGCAGTCAGGGAACAAGGAGCAGGGAGGCTTAGATAGTGGTGGAGCTCCTGGTGGAGTCCTGGGGGGCAGTTAGGGGCAGGGGTCCCAGGAGGGGGCAGTCAGGGGACAAGGAGCAGGGGGAGGGTTGGGGGTCCTGAGGGGGGCGGGAAGTGGGAGGAAGTGGCAGGGGCGGGGCTAGGACAGGACAGGGGCGGGGCTCCTCCTGTCCTCTTTTTTGCTTGCTGAAATATGGTAACCCTAGGCTGGGGTCACTGGGCCCGATTCTGCAGGCTGCCCCATTTTTGCATCCCTGGCAACTCTGTGCCCTGGGCGGCTGCCCTACTCACCCCTTCCTAGTTATGGCCCTGGTCTTTCTGCTCAACAGTAATCGTCTCTTCTCTACCTCAGCATTAAGATTCTGCAGGAGGCCTTGGTGAGCTGCAGCTATCTGCATGCCATCTATTTGAGCATCTTCTAAACTTTCAATAACCCAGGAGACTAGATTAAAGTGTACACAATGAAATGGGAGCTGGCAGACACTGACTGGCACAGCTGAGATTTTAATTTTTAGTCTGCTAAGCAGGCACAGGCACAGAAGCCACTGACATAAACGTTTCTGGCTGCTGACAGACAGATGTCTGGTTTCTGAAACCCCCCTATATTATGCAATTAATTTATTGATTTGTATAGAGAATAACAAAACATTTCCCCCCATATTGGGTGGAGGCTGGGCTAGCTGTCTGAGTACATAGCCAGCGGCCAGAAGGGTTTGTACTCCGGTAGCTGGCCTGAGCCACTGCCCATGGTGCCCCCAGCTACACTGCTATTCGTAGCAGGCTAGCTTGAGTGGAGCTAGTGCTGGCACATCTACCACACCTCCCAGCTCAAATGTAGACATAACTATAGTTACTATTTTAAAATACAAACTCTGAACATATGTTCCAATTCAGGAGGGTACTTAAACTAATTTTAAGCATATGAGTAAAACATAGGCAGATACTTAAGTACCCTCCTGAACCAGGGCCATGTTTATTGCTAGCACTGCCCTGCCACATGTCAGTGAATGCATAATGTGTTTCCTTAAAAAATTAATTGTGAACAATGTTTTAAATGAAACTATCTATATACGTTTTCTGTTAGTGAGAGTCAATAGAAAGCTCTTTGAGCATAAGCAGGCAGATGTATTGTACACACAACCCCTATCAGATTGTTCTCTATATATGTGTGTGCTTTAGCTTCATTGGGAAAACAAAACAACCAGCTTGTTGAAGTAGAGGTGGTTTATAGGTGAAAATTAAGAGAAACAGATTTTGTTATTATTGTTACAAATACAAAAATAAATAGGACAGTGGATTTTGAACACCTAAGATTACCAGAACTAATCATTTTAAGACATGACATAAGACAACAAAGCACTAGGTGAATACCGTAGTAAAGTATCTAGTGTCTAATGACTTGGACAGAAATAACACAAGGGAATAAATCATTGTGGTGACTACAGTTAGCAAGGAGAGCTAATTGTGGAATTTGTCACAGAGGAGGGCCTTAGGGCTAATTTTTCCCAAGGAGGTAAATTTATTTGTGCCTGGAAAATACATGCAAACTTGGACCAAGACAGTCATGCATTTGGACACACCAAACACATCTGCACATCTGGTTACACAGATCTGTGTATGGACCACTGATCTAGATCAGGGGTTCTCAACCAGGGGTACACAGAGGTCTTTCAAGGGGCACATCAACTCATCTAGATATTTGCCTAGTTTTATAACAGGCTACATGAAAAGCACTAGCAAAGTCAGTTGAAACTACAATATCATACAGACGACTTGTTTATACTGTTATATATACTATATACTGAAATGTAAGTACAATATTTATATTCCAGTTGATTTATTTTATAATTATATGGTAAAAATGAGAAAGTAAGCAATTGTTCAGTACTAGTGTGCTGTGACACTTCTGTATGTTTATTTCTGATTTTGTAAGCAAGTAGTTTTTAAGTGAGGTAAAACTTGAGGGTAGGCAAGACAAATCAGACTCCTGAAAGGGGTATGGTAGTCTGGGAAGGTTGAGAGCCATTGATCTAGATGCACAACAGTGAGTTTTTCTTCATGTGCAACAGGTGCAATGGCATTTGGCAAGTGAAGCTGATCTACCCACCTCAGCGAATCTGGCTCAAATGGGAAGAGCAGCAGAAACAGAATCTCAGGAAGAAAAACATGCTTAATTTTTAATGTTATTCAATATGAAGGTCATATTCTGACCTGACACTCATTTATGCACACAGTTTTGCATGAGCTATCAGGAATGAGTGATAGACTCTGCATGCACAGACAACAGTTATGCACAATGTGTGCATCAACACCTTTTGCATGTACAAACAATTACATGTGCGGACTCTCGAACATAAAGGCAGAGGTTGTATATTGCAAGTTTGGCCCTTATAAACATAAATAATAATACCTAGCTCTTATACAGTGCTTACATTTCTTCCATTTTTATTAGGGTGTAACAAGCACAATACCACAAAAGTTGTTAAAGGAGAAAAGGTAGAAAGAAAAAGAGGGAGAAGGGGACAGGAGGTGGAGTAGTTCTCTTTATAGGCTGATATAGGGCCTAATAATATTTTAAGCTTCTGAATGTCGGGTCAGAAGACCAACAATCTGCTCCAAAGATTTATAAAAAAACAAATCTTACCTGTGATGGTGACCTGCCACTTCCCTCCATTCTGGATAAGTCTAACAGGAAGTGTCTGTTTAGCTCATAAAAGCAACAGTGAAGGACATTAAACATCTGTGTGCGCATATGTAGGTCTATGGTGTTTGCATAAATCAAACAAGTCATGTATTGGATTTCTGATCCCAATTATTCTGGAAGTAGAGACAACAGATACTGCCCCATGTTAACTCCGTCTCTTTCACATTTCAGTAGCCAGTGCTGGAGTTGGAATCTCAAACCCCTCTTCACAAGAGGTCAAGTTCCTCATTCCATAAACTTTGCACTCTTATGAACCAGTATTAACAACGCTGGTGTTATAAAACAAACAACAGGTGTTGCTGCTGCGACTAGGGAGAGCAAGTGTGCAAACAATGGAATACCTGCCCCAGAGAAAATCAGATTCAGGGTAGTCTGCAAGTTTCTGCCATGTGTGTTTTCTCCACATCATCCCTTCAGTTGGGTAGGAATGCCCAGAAGAAGCACAGAATTCAGAGCTAGCTCAGTGTGGGGGAGGAATAGCTCAGTGGTTTGAGCATTAGCCTGCTTAAATCCAGGGTTGTCAGTTCAATCCTTGAGGGGGCCACTTAGGGATCTGGGGCAAAAATCAGTACTTGGTCCTACTAGTGAAGGCAGGGGGCTGGACTCAATGACCTTTCAGGGTCCCTTCCAGTTCTATGAGATAGGTATATCTTCATATATTATTATTAACATATGCTTACAAACCAGACTGCCACTGGCTTCCCTACCACACCTATGTACTGCTCTCCTTCCATAGGGACTAGGGGAATAGAGTGTGATTGATAACTGAGAGGGGGAGTTAATGCTTCAGGGATCCTCCAATGAAATTAGTGATAAAAACTGTAAAATGAAAAGATGATTCCAGCTGAATCCCACAATTAGAGCAGCAGCAGCAGCGAGACGTCTGACCTGAGTAGTTATTGCTAGGGCCGGCTCCAGCATTTCTGCCACCCCAAGCAAAAAAAAAAAAAAAAGCCGGGATCGGCGGCGGCAGTTCAGCGGCAGGTCCTTCACTCCTAGAGGGAGTGAGGGACCCGCCGCCGCAGGTGCCGCCCCTCTCCCTTGGCCGCCCCAAGCACCTGCTTGTTAAGCTGGTGCCTGGAGCTGGCCCTGGTTACTGCTCTTGCCTGCAAATGGAATAACTCTTTTAGCAGTACATTGTTCCTGCATGTTAGGGGAATCTTAGCTGCTCACTTAGTTTCCTGTCCTCTTTGTACTCCTGGACTGGTGCAGACGTGCAGGCGCTGGCCCTTAGAGCAACTCTTGCTTCAGTAGTTTTTCCTGAGAAAGGATTGCAGGATCTAGCCCTTCAACTCTCTTCTTCTCATTTCTTTTCCATCCTTTCCTTTTTTTCCCTCAATGCAGACATTCACCCACCTTGATGTTTGAGAACAGAGTGGGGAGAATAATGAAGTTTAAATTTGCACAGATCAGAAAAATCACTCCCAGAAGTGATGTCAAAGCTATTAGTTATGTTTGAGAATATGCAAAATAAACTAGAAAAATGCATGTGCTTGCTGAAAAATATGTCCCCTTCCCCAACACAAACAAAAAACAGCACAGCTAGAAGTTGGTTGGAGCAGTTGAAGTCTGTGCTATTGCACTCTCTCTCTAGGTCCTTATATGGTCTTCATCACCATAGCAGCTAAGTGATCCACAGTCCCTCATGGATTTTATCTTCTCCCTTTCACAGGGATGTGGTGAACTATTATCCTCATTTTAAAGGGAACTGAGGTGAGATACAGGGTAGATTAAGTGATTTGTCTAAGGTCACCCAGGAAGTCTGTGACTGAGCCAGGAATTAAACCCAGGCCTCCGTCCTGTGTCCCATCCACTAGACCACTGTTCTCATCACAATGGCAAGTTACCCTAGACACTCAATTTAATTGAATTGCAAACTAAAGAGTGACTTCAATCCTTAATCCTTATAGTGCAGCCTGAGCAGCCTTAATTTGTCCTTGACCTTTTTGATGTTTATTGTAATAAACACATGTGTAGACTAGGGCGCATAAAAAGCACTTTGCACAACTCATTTCTCAACACTTGCTACTGGTAGAAGTGCTATGCCTGGGAATAAGTGTTTATAGTATCAGGCTCTGAAGTTGGACCCCAAATTGTGTACCCCAGTTTTTAGGCATATAAATGTCAAGGCTGGATTAGGAGAACTTCAGAAACTTGGGCCAAACATTGCTTTTGAGCAAATAAATTCAACCCCTGTTCCAGGAATTTGGTTGTTCTGTGGCTCTTGTATATACTGTTTGTACAACCTTGAGTTTGTATGCATACAGACGGCATTTCTGGAGCATGTTAATGAGGAAACAAGCCAAGACAATAGTTAACTAGCAGAGTTTCTCTGTACTGTCTCCTTCCATGTGACTATGACATTCCCAGCACATACTTCCACCTAATTGTCCTTCGATAAAGCAGAATAAGCTCTTTCAAACAATTCAAAAGCTGTAGCCAGAGACTGAATGACTTACAACTCGATAAAGAACAAATACTGAATCTTTTTGCTGCAGTTCCCTGGCAGCAGCCATCCCTGCCTTCTCCACTGTGGAATCCAACACCCCAAAGAGACTGCAGTTAAAGGGTTGAGATCTTCAGGATCATCTCACCCACAAACTACTTGAAGAGCTCAAGAAGTTCAGCACTGTGACATGATGGTTTTACATTAGAAGCCAGATGGTGATGGCTCTTGCTCAGCTGTGTGGGGAGGAGAGGCCTTTTACTTTCCCTGCATTCCTTTCATAGCTGAACAATGGCTTTTCATAGTGGAAGCCCCTGTACTGCGTGCTCTCTGGAGAGAACAGAAGCCATTCATTCCGGCTCCCCTTTCAGGGAATAAGTTTCTAAAAAGGGGTGGGGAAGAGGAAGAGTCATGTGATCTCCTCTCACTTTGCACTGGCCTGCAGAGGGGTCAGCGTACCAAGGAGAGCAGTAAGCTTCATCCGAATGAATGGTGCTGATTGTGCACACGGAATAGCCCTGGAAGATGTTGTGCATGGTGTTCCTCCTGAGGCAGTGCAGCTCCACACTGCCCTTTACGTATGGCTTTAGTTCCCTCTAATTTTGCCCTCTGAAATAAAGTTGTATCACAACACATCAGTGCAATTCTATGTCATGAATGGCACAACATCCTGAAACTCAACTTTGTCCCTGGAAAATACATGGAAAATCAGTAGCCCTACATCATACTGTAATATCAAATGCAAATCACCCCCATGCCCTAAGCAATGATACCAACCCTTAACTGTATGTCTATAATACTGAACCAGTCTGCTTTAATATTTACCATTATTTATGCGCCCACAATAGCAGACAGGCGCTACTTATTATTTATGATTTGTATTATCTTAGCGTCTAGAGGTACTACTCATAGAACAGAATTTAATGAAAACAAACAGTCCAACATCTTGGCCAGCTCTTTGGAATGCCTAAGTCCCCACCTTGTTTTAAAATGCCTGGATTCATTTTTACTGTCTACGTAAAGCTTCCTTTACAAATGAAAATGAGCAAATGCAGCTTGTTTGTTATTGTTCCAGGATGGAATGTTCTCCTTGCCTGCCCCCTTAGCAGGTGTTGATCCTAGTGGGGGATGCTCAGCAAGTCACCGCTGACTCACTCCTGTAGGTGCAGCTCATTAAGCTCCACCCTGGATAGAAGCAGTGTGGGGGTAGATCTCTAGAAACAGGAAGTGTGTGTTGAATAGTCCTCAGGGAAGAGCTTAGAGAAGCCAGAGCTGCAAAGAAGGGCTGGGCTGGAATTTTGAGTCTTTACATTAATCAAGCAAAACCCCAGGATGAGGCTAAGTTTTCACTATAAATTACATGTGTAGTTTGGCTTTGGCTGAGAAAGCCACTTGCTCCTAGTGACCTTCTGTTCTTCATGAAGCCATTAACACAGCAGATGATTAGCTTCTCTCTCACACACAGACTTGTTTCTCATCTCCAAAAATCAGTGAAATTACATTCTGCACACACTTGCTTTCAGGGTATGGTTCTCCCAGAGGCTTGAGAAATGAGTGCTTTTAAAGTACAGTCATTTGTAATTTACTTAGTCTTATTTTTCATTGATTCTTCATCATGCTGCAGGACATCCACTGGTCGACAACCAGAGTTTAGTATCGTTTTACATGGCAAATGCATAGATTATAGGGCCAGAAGGGTCCACTGTGATCATCTAGTCTGACCTCTTGCGTATCATAGCGTAGGCCATAGAACTTTCCTGAATTAATTCCAGTTTGAACTACAGCATATCTTTCTAGAAACACTACAATCCTGACTGAAAAATTCCAGTGATGGAGAATTCACCACAACCCTTGGTAAATTGGTCTAATGATTAATTATCCTCACTTAAAATCGTGTTCCTTATTTCAAGTCTAAATTTGTCTTTTTCAACTTCCAGCCATTGGATCTTGTCATACCTGTGTCTGCTAGATTGAAGGGCCCTCTTATCAAAATTTTGTTCTTTATGTAGGCACTTAAAGACTATGATCAAGTCAGCCTTTAACCTTCTCTTTGTTAAGCTAAATACATTAAGCTCCTTGGGTCTTTCATTATAAGACATGTTTTCAATTATTTAATCATTCTCATGGCTCTTCTCTGAGCCCTCTCTAATCTGTCAACACCCTTTAATTGTTGAAACCAGAACTGGACACAGAATTCCAGTAACAGTCTTACTAGTGCCAAATACAGGGGTAATATAACTTCTCTACTCCCACTCGATATTGTCCTGTTTACACATCCAATGACTGCATACATTTGGCCACTTTATTGCACTGGGAGCCCATGTTCAGCTAATGATCCACCATGATCACTGTAGTCAGCCAGCTCTCAGTCTGGGTTTGGCCATCATATATGTATATATCTTGCCCTGGGTTCCCTCCAGAACCACCTCTCCTGGGCAAGGTCACTGTTTCCTGCAGGAGTCGGGCTCAGTCTTGGGGTCCTTTCTGAGTTTAATTATCTCCAGTCCTGGTGCTCTCCTCAGGTCTCTGACAGAGAGCAGACATCTAGAGCCCCTGTCTTCCCTAAAGAAAGGATGGTGGGGGAGGGAAGGCTAGTCACCACCTCAGGCAGGACTCCTTCACAGTCTCTCTACTGAGCCAAACTTGCCCCTCTGCTCTGTGACCAGCTTCACCTTTTCATGCTCTGCAGATGAACCTAATTGGCACTGAGTACAGGGATGCTCATTAGGCTTGCTGTCAATGGGATGGGAGTCAGTGCTTCCCAGGATAGTGTCCACCATCCTGTAAGCATGGCCTGCATTCTTGCTTACTAGCAGAGATGAAAGTAAGCCGGTACGGGCCTGTACGGCATACCAGTTAAAAAAAAGTGCAGCAGCATACTGGCAAGAAAGTGGAGCATTCAGTACCAGCTTACTTTCACTTCCTTTGGCTGCATAACAAACAGCTTAAACTCAGAGCTAATAAAAGCTTGGAAAGGGAAAACTCACTGTCACATTTGTTGGTTGTTTCTCTCCCTCTCCTCCTCCAGCCAGGCTGCGGAAGGCGGCTATGCTCTGCGCTTCCCCCCTGCCTTGCACTCAGCAGCAGCTGCAGCGGCTCCCCTCTAGCTTGCGGTGGGGAGCAGGGGGACTGGCTGAGGGAGAAGCCTGCTCAGGACGCCTGCCGCCTGTATAATAACAGTTTAAACTCATGACATACTGTGCACCCAAGTTTACCGCCTGAAGCAAAAAGCCAGTAGTTTTTCTTTTTGAATTCCTCAAATTGCATTTTTGACCACACAGCAGGGTATGGTGATGGAGTATCAGTTTTCTTACCCAGCAATTCAGCATTTTCATTTGTCTCCTCTCTTTGTGGTGGCTGCAGCTCACCACATGACAAAGGTGTAAAAGTATCAATGTTTTTTCCCTGTGGATGACTAGTTACAGCTTTTTCATTTGTTGCTGTTCTTTTTGACTGACAATCCCCCATTTCCTTACTTTTACGTTTAAATATACCTGTTAGGGTCTGTTGAAAGTGTATCTTCTTAGGCGGCATTTTTTCCTCACTTACTGTCCTCCTACTGTTAATTGTGCGCCTGACAAGACTTGACCAATAAGAAGCAAGGCTGCGTGATTACCATGTGGCAGTATGGCACTCAAAAGCTAACGTTTGGAACAACTACATGAACGTCTTCCTGTGAAAACAAAATCTTCTTGTCTTGCTTGACAGATCTAAATCTACTCTGATCCAGGTATGTTATAAATTTATATGTATAGTATGGATGGATCTCTCAAAAAAGATAGCTCTTCAGTGTAGGAGTCGGACCAACAGCCCCCCTGGGGCAGGACACCATTAAGCAGCACACACATTAAGCAGAAGTTCCTGAGGTGTTAGCAGCAGAAACACTGTCTCCCACATCCTCCCAACTCTCAAAAGGGCACCGGCACCCTACCCACGGGATGCATGCCTGGAGAAATGCGCCTGGCCGCTGCAATGGGTGGCCGCTTGCTTGCACAAGGACAGTAATACATACAGTAATTATGTGTATAAATGTGTCACAAACAATGCAGCTGCAGCCTGCCGCTGACCAGCAGTGACCCTGCTGGGCTGGGTCTGCCAAAGAGTAAGCAAAAACCACAGGCAGCCAGCCAGCCAGGAGGAGGGGGGCAAGGGGCTGCGCTGCGCCATGCCCGCAAGTGCCCCACCTGCCCTAGACCCTCCCTATTTCCTAGCAAGTCAGATATCAAGGATTGTTTAATCTCCCTTCCAGGCACATAAAAGGGTGCAGGGGGCACACCTGTGGGTGGCTAGTAGTAGGGGAAGGCAGGGGTGAATGAAGGACAACTAGAATAGCCTTCATGAAATATACAAGATACTTAGAGAAAGTTTTGTCAATTTCAGCCTCCACACTCTGCAGAACACTGACAAAACAAAAAAGAGATCTGAGATCGCGCCCCTACGTCCTAAGGACATTTCAGGTGATTAATTCAATATATAAAGAAGGCGGAATGAAAACTATTATTTCTTTCAAAGGAGGCACAATAATTTCCCTGAATATCCAGTTTTCCCCTCCAATCGCTTTGTGGTTTTGTCTATCGGGCTATTTGCTTTCCCTGTGAATCTTTAGTTGCTTTAGCAAAATTCCTTTGCCCAAAATAAACTCCAATCATCATGACACATCTTCCCACCACGTTCTCCATTTTTTTTTTTAACAGTAACATTTCAAAGAGGATCTGCAAGGAGTTTGGGTATCACAACCATGATCCTCTGCTGGGGAGGGAATGGGATAGATTTGAACTTGAAAATGATTCCCGATTTTGATTGTATATTTTTGTGTATTATACTATTAGAGATCCCCTCATCCAGGGGGCAGAAAAGAACTGCCCCTGCCTTGGTCTCTCTCTCTCTCTCTCTCTCTCTCTCTCACACACACACACACACACACACACACACACACACACACACACACAAAAAACTGTGAGTGAAATTAACAAGGATGCCAGAAATGGCCCCTAATCCCACGGGCTGACCTGCGGAGGGAACAGCTGAGTTTAAATTTATTATGCAGGCGGCAGGCACCCTGAGCAGGCTTTTCCCTCAGCCAGTCCCACTGCTCCCCACAGCAAGCTAGAGGGGAGCCGCTGCAGCTGCTGCTGAGTGCAAGGCGGAGGGATGGGGGGGAAGCATGGAGCCTAGCCGCCTTCCGCAGCCTGGCTGGAGGAGGTGGAAGGACTAGGAGAAAAATATGACAGTGAGTTTTCACTTTTTCAAGCTTATTCCAATATTAACGTTTTATTACAGACAGTATTGGTAGTAGTAGCGGCTTTATTTTCTATATCTAAGTCATGCAATGGGAGGGATCCATGAAGTATGTAGGAGAGGTGGGTTGCTTGCGATTGGACCGTACCAGTAAGAAATGTAAATTACTTTCACCCCTGCTTACTAGATGTATAACTTTACATTTGGATGTATTGAAATGCATACTGTTTACTTGCACTCCCCTTATCAAATGATCCAGATCATTCTATATCAGTGATTTGTTCTCTTCCTTATTTACCACACTCCCAACCTTTGTGTCATTTGAAAACTATTAGTAATTATTTTTTCTTCCACGCCATTGATAAAATATTAAGTAGCATAGGGCCAAGAACCAATCCCCCTAGCGGGACCTCACTAGAAACACACCAACTAAATGATTCCCCATTTATAATTACATTTTAAGACCTATCAGTTAGCCAGTTTTTAATCTATATAATGTGTGCTGTGTTGATTTTGTATCATTCTAGTTTCTTAATCAAAATGTCATGTGGTACCAAGTTAAATGCCATACAGAAGTCTAAGTATATTACATCAACACTATTACCTTTATCAACCAAACTTGTAATTCATTTAAAAAAAATCAAGTTAGCTTGCCAAGATCTTTTTTTTCCACAAACCCAGGTTGATTGGTATTAATTATATTATCTCCTTTTCATTCTTTATTAACTGAGGCCTGTATCAGCTATTACATTATTTTGCCTGGGGTCTACGTCACACTGACAACCCTATAATTACCTGGGTCATTCTATTTACCCTTGTTAAATATTTGTACAACATAAGCTTTCTTCCAGTACTCTGGAAATTGCCCAGTGTTCCAAGACTCATTCAAAATTAACATTAGTTGTCCAGGGAGCTCCTTGACCAGCTCTCTTCAAACACTTAGATGCAAGTTTTCTGGACCTTCAGATGTAAAATGTCTAATTTTATTAGCTTCTGTTTAATATCCTTCTAAGTTACTGTTGGAAAGTATTTAATCATCAACATACACCTCTACCCTGATATAACGCGACCCGATATAACAAGAATTCGGCTATAACGCGGTAAAGCAGCGCTCCGGGGGGGGGGGGCGCACACTCTGGCGGATCAAAGCAAGTTCAATATAACATGGTTTCACCTATAATGCAGTAAGATTTTTTGGCTCCCAAGGACAGCATTATATCAGGGTAGAGGTGTATATGAATACATCATCTAACTTTTCCCAAATACAGAACAAATATGTATTGAACACTTATGCCTTTTCTGCATTATTGAAAATTCTACCATTTGCATGTAGTCAAGGACCAGTACCATTGTTAGGATTCCTTTTGCTCCTAATATACTTAAAACACCCCCCCACAACTCTCTTTTTAAAAGTTTTTATTGTCCTTAACTCTAACCA
Organism: Terrapene triunguis; assembly: GCF_002925995.2. Lineage (NCBI taxonomy): Eukaryota > Metazoa > Chordata > Testudines > Emydidae > Terrapene > Terrapene triunguis. The sequence continues at coordinate 2,892,362 of NW_020664583.1, forward strand.
TATAGTTCGCTTTATGTCCTTTTGCTTCCCTTATTGATTTTCTACAATTCTTACCTTTTCATTTATATTCATTGCTATCAATTTCCCCTTTTTTCATCTGTTAGATTTATATTTTTTTATAGCTGCTTTAATTTCTCCTCTAAACCAGGTTGGTTTTTTTAACCAGCGTAGCCTTGTTTCTGGATTGTAGCTTTTGGGGCATCTCGTAAAAAGTTCTTAAACCATTCCAAATTATCATTCACATTATTCTATATCAATTCTTTCTCCTAGATGACTTGGCTCACAATTGTTTTCAGCTTTGTGAAATTGGCTCTTTTAAAGCACCAAATACATATTTTACTGGTTTTGATTTTATTCTGTTACAGTTCTTATGCTCCTGTTTGATTTGAAAGTTTCTTTTACCTTCTAGACCACTAAACATAAAACTTTTCTGAAGACCCCTGGTAACGATAGTATTGGTGCATTATTTAGCAATAGGCTAAATAATGGAAAATCACCAAGGGCTGACATCCAATGGAATGACTTAGAAGGATCTGCCTTCACGGAATCCAGAAATTCTCCCAGCCATTCCTCAGGCTTGGTTGCTCCTTGGATTCCCTGCTATCTGTCTAAGACTCTAGCTCCCTCACCAGAGAGGAAATCTCATCTTGCTCACCTATCCTGGTAGGTCATCAATAGCTAACCTACAGCTTCTTCAGAGGCCCCAGTAGCAAGTTCAGCAACAGCACAGCCCTGTTACCATTATTGTAGCTTGGGTGGCATGCATGGCAGCTTTGGAACAACCATGATTTAGAGTTCTGTATGTACTAACAAATTATGGATCTTTAGATTGCAGCCATCTTTGGGGAATAACTTTTGTGTAACAAAATTGTTTGTTTGGGGGACCCCAGGTAGGTCATTAGGATGGGTCTTTTTACTCCAAACTGTTAATTTGAAACTAGCTATAGCAGGAGTGTAGCGGGGTGGTCACCCCGCTCCTGCCCTGAAGTTCCTAAAACAGCCCTGGGAAATGCTGCGGCAGAGGGAAAAGCTAGGCTGATTGGGAAAGCAGCCACAGCTGTGGTCAGCTTAATCAAGGCCCAGCTGGCCCTTATAGAGAAGGAAGGACCTGGCTGCCTGGGAAGCCAAGGAGGGTACCTAGGGTGGAGCAGTGCTGGGGCGGGAGCTGGGGAGCGCCCGCCTAGCACAGTCCCATGCTGCAGGTCTAGTTAAGGGCCCACAAAGGGTACTAGCAGGGTACCTGAAGTGGAGCAGTGCTGGGGAAGGGCAGAGGGAGCTGGGGAGCTCCAGCCTAGCAAAACACCAGGCTGCAGGCCTAGTTAAGGGCCCACAAAAGGTACTGGGGCTGCAGAGGGGCAGCTCAGAGATACGCAGAGGCAGCTGGTCCAACCCCCCCTTGCCAATGATGAGTGGTTTACAGACTGCCGTCTGCCCCAGTGAGCGGGGGCTATATGGAAACTGGCAGTAACCACTGAGGCAAGGTGGGGTTGGGGGTTCCCCTGGGAGGGGAGACCCTTGAGTGTGGGGGTACTGCAGTGGGCAGAACCCCTGGGCAAGGGCGCCGGGGTCTGGGAAGGACACAGGGCCAGCAGCAGGCGAGACACCGGCCTGTAGAGGGCGCTGCGGGCTGGAAGAGCTAATTCCCTGGACGACCAGCAGGAGGTGCCGCACCAGTGAGTTGTCGCCCCGCCACAACGAGTGATTAAAATCCATTCATTTGAAATAGAGGCTATGTCTGCACTATACAGCTTTTAGCGACACGGCTGTGCCGCTACAGCCGTGCCACTAAAAGTTGTGCAGTGTAGCCACTGTTTTGTCGGCAGGAGAGAGCTCTCCTGCTGACAAAAAACTTCCACCCCCAACGAGCAGCGTTCACACTGGTGCTTGTCATCAGCAAAACTTTTGTCTTTCGGGGTGTGTGTGTGTGTTGTTTTTTTAACACCTCTGAACGACAAAAGTTTTGTCTTCTACTTGTCAGTGTAGACATAGCCAGAGAGAAGTGCTAAACTACACAAAATAAGGCCCATATCTGGCAAGCCACAGAACCTGCCCTGCTTCCCTAAACCAGAATATGTTTGAAAGGGATGCTTCTTTGTATTATTCATATTACTGAAACTCACTCCTGAAGCGTTATCACATTAGCAGGGAAAGGTCTCAGAGCTTTTAAGCACTTGTTGTTGCTAGGGCAACCACTTCGTTGGTATCCATATGAGATGGAGAAGTGTTTGTCTTTCACTCCCTAGATCTAGTCCCTAGGAGGCAAACTGTGTCACTGCAAAAACAAATGGGACAAAGAAAGCAAGCCTGGCGGTAGCAAGTTACTAAAATCAGGAATGTCCTGAGAAAATCTAGATGAATCATGCCGACTCTAACTGCACAGTACAGGAAGTCCTGTCAGGCAGTATAATACCTGCACCTTCAGAAGGCTTTGTATAAACAGATGAACTGCACACGTGGAATCAAGAAGAATTCACCTGTCAGTTTCTTACTTAGCAACTAATAGCTTGAGAAATGGTAGCCTATGTAAACTAGGATTTTTCTTGGGAGTGTAAGGGGGGAACTGTTAAATAATAACCAGATTTTTATTACAACAGTGCTTCAAGGCATCAACCAGGTTGAGCCCCATTGTGCTAGGCACCATACAAACACAGAAAATGACAGCCCCTGCCTCAGAGACTAATAGTCAAAATTCAATGGGAATCTGGCATCTCACTCACCATTAAAATCCCAGCCCTAATAATACTGAATTTCACATTCAGAAGGTAGATGACCGATCAACTGAAAGTCTGGCTGTTAGTAAATCTCAGGCTACTTCTGCCTGTTTGATTTATTTTTAACATTATTTTCATTTATTTTATTTTATTATTCAATGATGTGTCAATTATTTTCATTTCTGGAAACAGACTTTTATATGAATAAAACTGACTGTCTCAATTTCAGTGGGATTTAGTCAAGATCATACCATATACCTTGCCCTCTTCAAATGAACCACAACAAGTGTCTATGGCTTTGGAAATGTTACCTATAAGTGTGCTGCTCATGGCTTTCTTTCCTCCTTCTCTTACTATCGCTCATTAGCAAATTGCTACCTCAGAAAGTAGCTACCTGTAAAATTATGGGCAATGCTGATCATAGTTGGTCTAAAGAGAACTAGCACATAGGTTTTGTTTTAGGGGTTTTTTTACTCTACGTTGTTTTGTAAGTCATCATTATAATGAATACATCTTTGCTTACTGATTTTGTCTATTCTCGGTTAGCACAGTTTGATTATTTCCTGATTTCTATACAGCAGACATTAACAGGGCAGGTTTCTTGCATTGATTTACTTCGTTTGTGTAGAGCATCAGTGAGCTTCAGTTATGTCAACACTAATCTGATAACATAATTTGTTAATTGCTGCTTAAGAACCAGTAAAAGAGGACAGAACTATATTATTAGGAGCGGCAACAAACAGCTTTTTCTTGCTGATAATATTGGAGTTCTATTAACAATCAGATATTTAAGGCTAGATCCTGCCCACTGCTGTGCTGGAGTACAAGTTGGGAAAGGGAAGAAATGGAAGCCTCTTTTTCCCTAGGCAAGGAGGAGGGCAGCATGTTTCCAAATGCAGGAGAGGTCTAGGTGCCGGGGGGAAGCCCTGCTGCCATTAGAGCTAGTGCACCAAATCCCCATGGGCTTGGTCCATTAGTTATTTGGTATTCTCAGCCTCCTACTATGTATAAAGGCAGCAGGCGTCAACACCTAGCTAGGGCTCTGTTCATCATAATATAGAGCACACCCTCTTCACCAGACTGCCTTGTGGAATCCTAGCCTGGTAGGCAGGAGTCTTATGGCAGAGGATGTACTGGGCAGCATCTCTGCTCATCCTCACTGTACCGGCCAGCGGAGGGGTTGGCTCTGATGATCCTGAAGACTTTTGTCAGATAAAAGTAAGTCAGTTTTGGATCCTGAAGTGCCTAACCTTTTGCTCATAAATCAGACTCTTCTTATGATGTAACATGTGACTGACTCTCAATAGCTACTGCGAGTTACCAATGTACACCAAGAGGAATACATGCCCCTTACTACGTATAATACACTCTGTGTCAGGGCTGCTATGTTGGCTAACCCCACGGATTGAACCAGTGATCTCCAGCTAAAAGCACAAGTCCCTCTAGCTTGAGCTAGCATGCCAGGCTTTCTGAAGGTGAGAGCAGTAACAAACCCATATATTTTGTGGACTGGACACAGAGAGGGATAAAACACACACTGAGTGGGAGGGTTACAAGTACAGAAAGACCCTTATTGTCTTAGGGGGAGAAGGGGTCAGTGGCCTATGGGGCATTACTGCTCTGTCTCTGAAACATCCAAGGGTGGGGCAGCCAGAGAGCACTGGATTGTCCTTTTGCCAGCCCCATGAGAAATCCTTGAGAAAGCCAATAACACACCTGTCCAGTAGAGAGTGTATTTAAAAAAAAAATCACAAAAACCATTGCTGGGAAGCCACCACCAATTTTATGTTAAAATATCCATGGTGCACTCTCAGGAATCACCTGCGGGAAACAATGCCAAAGACTTCACTAGATACAGTCAGGGGCTGAACAACTAGGAAGATCTATATTCCTTTTATACTATTTTCTGATCTATAAAATATCTGTTGAGGATTCACTCAAAGTCATACAGACTAAGAAAAGTGATAGACAATCTCCAGCTGTGCGTAAGCCTTAAGATTCAGTTAACATTGCTGTCATTCAGCATAGCATTTACTGTACTATGCATAAACACATTGTTACAGTGGGATCAGTGCATATGTGCGCATACGCTCTGGCCACACTTTCAAAACTAGATTTGACAGACTTTAGTCTCCTGCTAAAGCCACAACAGCTGAAGCTGCCAGTTTACAAAAAGCAGCCACAGACATATGCTAGCAACCAGCAGGGTTATAAGCCAGAATGTTTCAATATGAGCTAGAAATGTCCAGTAAATGTATATTGTCATGTTTCCATATGGACCAGAAATGCCTTAATGGACATTAAGTCCTGTAACTGGAGAAAGTATCAGTGAAAACAGAAATAAATAGTGCTGAATTTTTTGTTCAAAGCCAAGAATGGATAAGAAACACAATGTGACAGTGAGCTGATAGGAATTTCATACTGGAAATTATCAGAAGTTCTGCTCAGCCCTTTATTTGTGTTGCTGCTTGTTTGAAAGGATGGTGAAAATACACTCCAGAGACACATATTAGCAACATATCTGGACACAACATTGCAGGTGGTGAATGGGTACCATAACAAAAGGATGCTAAATAGTATTATGAAAGGAAAAATTACCATGATTACACATATATGCAATGTACTGTACTGCTGAAATTAATGAGACATAGAAAACATACAAGGACAAATATTAAGGACCAAAAGTACTGTATCTACATAAAGTGTTTAGTGATTATATCTTATACTGCATACAAGTGAAACAGACAATGCTCCAAAAAGTATATATTAACACAGTTAGTTAAGCCTCAGCCACCTGCAGAAAATATGACTTTTTCCTTAGTTAATAGGAGGCACACAAATGAACTGACTCATTACAGACAAACGAAACACTGGCTTGGATGGAAAAGTGTATGTGCTGGAACAAATCCATTACAAAAATGAGACATCCGCCCCCAGACTGTTTTCTCTGCTGAAGAAAGGCAGAGCTATCCACAAGAAATGTTGAAAAACAAACATGACAAGAATATGAAAACATATTTCCAGAAAAATTGCCCCTGAACCATTTCTCACTCCAGGCTCAAAATGCCAGAGAAAACCCCTCTCCTACTTGCCTGACTCACACCATCAATCTCATCACATAGAAAAGGTGAGCAGGATTTGTTTCCAGAAGCAACTGAGGTTTTAATTGCTGATATATAGCACCCTACTGAATTTCCATGAACAGACGCCAATCTGTTCTCAGTGCTTTAGCTCATTAATTGCCACCAGGCTATGCAACAGACAACTAGCGGTGTTGATTTTTGTCATGATTTGTACCAATTAGCATCTTCATTAAGTATAATGAAATGCAAAGATGCAAGTTAGACATTGGTCTTCATTTCCCAGTCTGTGGTTCACTGTCAGGATGGGGAGATAGAGACAAGCAAGCAGCCCAGGAGATAATATAATATAATATACATTATAGCTTTAGTGGACCGACAAAACCCAATCCACCTTATAAAGGTCAAATGTTTATCCCCCCCACAAAGCCTGAGGGAATAGGTTTCACATAGGGGATTTTTATGAGTGTTGGAAGAGCCTCATCTGGGCAGCAGTGACGAGCATACCAGGGCAGTCACTCCCTCTCCCCTAGAGGGTTTGGCCCATGGATCCACATAATTTGTAAACCCATGGCTGTTCCCTGTGCCCACTGCTCTACGTCCCCTCCTTAGCCCCAGATAAAACCATCCTCCCATGGCCTTTCAGAGGGAGATGCTACTGAGCATTCCATGTGTGCCCCAAAGCAAAGTCTCTGCAGCCTGGCTCCTCTCTCACACACAGAGGAACTGATCTGATTCTGCTGCCCTTCAGGCCCTGTCCACCTGCAAGAAACAAGCAGCAGTGCCTAAATGTTTATTTGGACTTTTTCCCTGTTAGAAATTATATCTTTCATTAGCGATTCCCAGATGGGCAGCATTTTCCAGCCACTGCTCCTGCAAGTGACCTGTTATCAGACAGTATTTAATAATATAGACCATCCAAAAATAAACTGGACAGATGCTGTTTTAAATTTGGCCACACTTTCTACCTTCAGATTTTACTAAAGACAGTTTATGACTAAGATGCTGAATTTAGGAGCTCACAGATCTTACATGTAGCTCTGTAACGGAACAGTCAGTAGTTGAGTAGTTTGGAACTTAAAGCTGACCTACAATTCTGTTTGGGAATTGGTCCTGCTTTGAGCAGGGGGTTGGACTAGATGATCTCCTGAGGTCCCTTCCAACCCTGATCTTCTATGATTCTACCACAAAAGATTTGAAATCTTGTTGAAAAAAGCACTAAGAAATGGTAGGCAGTAGCAAACCAATAGCCACTCTAGCCCCTACTCTGTAGCATTTCCTCTGGTGACTCTGGAAAGGCAGGGAACCAACAAACATTTTCCAGAACTGAACTTGTTTCTGGTGACATCAGCAATGGCACTGGTATAACTGAGCCTGGGTGGCTTCCACTGCTGTGCTGGAGAAATAGGTAAAGTATGCATGAATGAATGCATGCCTGCAGGAATCGAGCTCATTACCAATCTTACGGAGAAACATAATTTATTTCATGTTGACAGCCATACAGGAAACACAGGGCAGCAGAGAGTGGACATGTTACAGAGAGGACTTGGAACAGCAAGAACCACACTCTTCATTGTGCATCCCTACCAGTTTGGCTTAATGAGATTTCCTTTTCTGATGTTTCTGACGAGTTACGAGAAAGCATACAACACAGGGGGCCACATTCTCTTCTGATGTAAATTGGGGTTGGCTCTTCTGAAGTTGTTGATTTACCCAAGTTCAAGATTTGGCTCAGAGTGGGTCTCTGTTATTTTATTTTTGGTTGGGTTTATTTTTTTTGTATTCTTACTACAAAGTCTGTCCCAACATTCACGTTTTCAGAGTAGGACAAAGGAATGAACAATTAATGAAGCCCAGTAAGGGAAGATGTGCGATTAAGCAAAGAGAGGTCCACAGCATCTGTATTTGCTGTTCTGTAAATGACAAGATCAGATGCGTCATTTGTACATGATCAATATTTCCTGATGCACAAAATTAGAGAAGAACCAACCTACAAAAGTTCCATATGCTTAGAGCCCTACCAAATTCACAGTCCCTGTCAGGGTCATAAGATTTTAAAAATCATAAATTTCATGATTTCATCTATTTAAATCTGAAATTTCACAGTGTTGTAATTGTAGGAGTCCTGACCCAAAAAGGAGTTGGGGGGGGTCGCAAGGTTATTGTAGTGGGGGTTGTGGTACTGCTACCCTTATTTCTGCACTGTTGCTGGCAGTGGTGCTGCCTTCAGAGCTGGGCAGCTGGAGAGCGGCGGCTGCTGACTGAGATCCCAGCTCTGAAGGCAGAGTCGCTGCCAGCAGCAGTGCAGAAGTAAGGATGGCATGGTATGGTTGTGATGGGTTGGATCACAGAAAACCCCCTTGGGACTGCCATCTGATGTGCTGAGACCACCTCTGAGCACATTTTCCCTGCCAGCTTGGGACTCCAAAACCTTGCCTTGTTTGACACGCTTGCCTGCTGCAAACACAGACCCAGGTCTGAACCACATCCCCCAAAAGCTGCAGGCTTAACTGAAAACAGTTTAAGAAGTGTTCCTGTCTCCAACACTCAGATGCCCAGCTCCCAGTGGGGTCCAAACCGCAAATAAATCTGTTTTACTCTGTATAAAGCTTATACAGGGTAAACTCATAAATTGTTCACCCTCTATAACACTGTTAGAGAGATATGCACAGCTGTTTGCCCCCCGGGGTATTAATTACTTGCTCTGGGTCAATTAATAAGTAAAAGTAGGATTTAAGTGGTTCCAAGTAATGACAGACAGAACAAAGTGAATGACCAAGCAAAATAAAATAAAACACAAGAGTCCAAACCTAATACAGTAAGAAAGTGATTACAGATGAAATCTCACCCTCAGAGATGTTCCAATAAGTTTCTTTCACAGACTGGACGCCTTCCTAGTCTGGGCACAATCCTTTCCCCTGGTACAGCCCTTGTTCCAGCTCAGGTAGCTAGGGGATTTCTCATGACTGCAGCCCCTTTTGTTCTGTTCCACGCCCTTATATAGCTTTGCAAAAGACGGGAATCCTTTGTCCCTCTCTGGGTTCCCACCCCTCATTCTAAATGGAAAAGCACCAGGTTAAAGATGGATTCCAGTTCAGGTGACATGATCACATGTCACTGTGAGACCCCCCAAGTCTTCATGCCTCCCAGCCTGACTTACAGGAAGGCCTGCAAGCAAACAGAGCCATCCACAGTCAATTGTCCTGGTTGATGGGAGCCATCAAGATTCCAAGCCACCATTAATGGCCCATACTTTGCATAATTACACTAGGCCCTCAGAGTTATATTTCATATTTCTAGTTTCAGATACAAGCGTGATACATACATACAAATAGGATGACCACACACTCAGTAGATTATAAGCTTTGTAATGATACCTTACAAGAGACCTTTTGCATGAATCATATTCAAGTTATATTATATTCACACTCATTAGCATATTTTCATAAAATCATATAGAGTGCAATGTCACAATGGTATTGCCATCCTTACTTCTGCGCTACTGCCTGCGGAGTTGGGCCCTCGGTCAGCAGCCGTCACTCAGGTCACCGAACTCTGAAGGCAGCAGCGCAGAAGTAAGGGTGGCATGGTATCATATTGCCACCCTTACTTCTGCACTGCTGGTGGTGGTGGCGCCGCCTTCAGAGCTGGGTGCCCGGCCAACAGCTGCCGCTCTGTGGCCGCCCAGCTCTTAAGTCAGTGTAGAAGTAAGGGTGGCAATACTGCAACCCCCCTAAAATAGCCTTGTGACCCCCCTGCAACTCCCTTTTGGTCAGGACCCCCAATTTGAGAAATGTTGATCTCTCCCGTGAAATCTGTATGATATAGGGTAAATGCACACTAAAGACCAGATTTCACGGGGGGAGACCAGATTTCATGGTCCGTGAGGCCTTTTTCATGGCCGTGAATTTTGTAGGGCCCTACATATGCTGTAAAGTACCTCCAAATAACTGGCCTATTCTGTGGCACATAAAAATTAGGGCCAGAGTCAGCCTGCTTAGCTGCTGTTCATGGAAGTACTTTCCTTGAAGGACAGAAAATGCAATCTAATAATTAACTACAGGGAACTGGGACTTATGATCCCTCCATTTCCAGCTCTGACACTGACTCACTGTGCAAACTTGGCCTTGTCACTTCACCACTTTATGGCTGTAAAATTAGGATAATACCTCACATGACAGTTATGAGGCTTAAAGTTTATGGAGGTTTAAAAGGTGCTACAGAATGTCATAAAATAGCCCACTTCATTATACTTGTTTCTCCCTAGGATGTGACCCTGCACTGGTGAAGTCCATTGGAGCTTTATTATTGACTTCAGTGGGTGCAAGATTAGCCCCTAAAGTAGTACACTACTTCCATCTGACAAGTGACTATTGATTTTGAAATCTGTGTAAGTGGTGTCCATTAGTATTCCATGCAAGGGATAAGATCAAGGTTGAAAGTCTTTCTACATGCACCAGTAAGAGTCATTTTCTACTGATCATATGTTGGAGTTGCACCACAAAGATCTCAGGGGAACAAAGCTGGTGACTGACCAGTGCTAAACATGGCAATATTTGGAAGTGTATTTTTGCTCAAACTCTCCAGTTAGACTCCATTCAGAAATGTTTACCTTTTTCAATAACAAATCCCCATGCAACATTTGCAAGGCACCAAAAGAATCTTTTTCTATTTAAATTATGAAGTCGATAGCTTGCGTTCTGTCAGAATCTAGGTGACTAATTTTGGAAGGAACAATTTGAAAGAGAAAAAATAAAGGCATTTAAGTAAAGATTCCATTCTATGGGGAGGATTGCTTTTAGGGACTGTACATTCTCCCACCTAACTAGAAAGAGACAAGACAAATGTGAAAAGGCAAGTGTTTAATCCAGTCTTGTCTCATTCTGACTAGACCAGCTGAAATAGCCTCACAATAGTTTTATACAAGTAGTGCAAATGTTCTTACAACATAATAGTGTTTCTTGAGCAATGAGCTGCTAAAGTTACCTTTAAAAAAATTCCACAATTTATAGCTATTACCAGTGAGAAATCAAAGTGCCTGAACATACGAACAGCTATATTTGATTTGCAAACATCTTCTTATGACATGCTTAAATATTAAGGGGGAGATCCTGAATTCTGCATGACACTGCAGAGGCACCAAGCAGACAGTTAGCCCATGGATTTGGACACCTGAGGTTTCCATATCTAGGGAGGAAACTGCAGGCAGCACAGGACCACAGCAGGCACTCCTACCCCATCTCCCCCCAGCTCCTGGTGTAGGTGGTGTTTGCAGTAAAAGGGAGCAAAGCCAGAATGTCAGTATATTCCAGTGATCCCTGGGCATCAAAGCAACTCTTAGCAGCAGTTGGCAGCAGGCACAAAACAGAGCAGACCTGACACTGCTCTACTTTATGCTGTGTGCCAGCCTCTCTCACCCATCCTGAGCTGCAAAGTGCACCTCAGTAACTGGGCCAGTGAGCTACATTCTGATTCTATCTTTGGGAGCCAGAGCTGCAATGGAAGAAGGTGCAGATGTGTAGCACCTAAATAGTACCCACTAGAGACATTCTACTTGTGGAGGGCAATGGCAAGCCAAATGCCTCTGGGGAGAGTGAGGGTGCAGTGGGGAGAGTGTGCTCAGATGTAGCAACTACTCTACCTTTCAAAAAGTGCAGCATTTGGCTTCCACAGCACCTGACTGAGTCCTCAGTGGAGGGGCAGCAGTGGTGAGATTGTTTCTAAACTCCCTGTCAACTCATGCCTCAGCTTGGTTCTTGAGCACTCAAGGAGCCCCATTCTGGCTGCCTCTTGTTTAGGTGCATGTGGAGCAGGGGGCAGTGAGAACTAAAGGCAACTGTCCTTGTTTGAAATGCGGTATCCTGTGGTGTGCCCACCACCTAGATATTAACAACGCTGCTCTCTGCATTGCTTTTCTCCTTTTCTGTGTGGCAAAGATTGATTCTCCCCCAGCCCCTTTATATCTTTACAACAGAGACCAATATGACATACACATCAAAATAATGAATGTGCTTCATTCACTTCCTTGGTAGGGTACTAACATTTGTGATGTCAATACATCAACAATTCAGTATAGGTGTAATAAATTACAGTTTCTGAAGGTCTTGTGGATGTTCTGGTGACTTCATTACAACGTAAAAGGCCAAAGTGTAGTTATACATTCCCTTGCAGCTACCACTAAAACTTCAGACACATCCCTACATAAAAATCAGTCAGTGTTGCAAGTGCATTTATGGAGTTCAGCTAACACTTCAAAAATAATTATACTTTCTATAGCTTAAAAAAACCCCAAACCTAAATGTCAAGAAGTCTAGTAACAAGCAGTTAAAGAATCCAATCAATTCCAATTGCCCTATCACCCCATCCAAATTACATCATCCACCCAAATTTAAATTTGTCCCCTCATTAAAAATAGTATATGCACAGGTCAAAACAACAACAACTATAAATAGAACATGATTACAGTTTTTAATGTAGAAAAAAGACAGGCTTTCCTTTGTCTCCATCTCTGCATCTCTCCCTTCCCTGTAGCCTCCTTACACTACATCCTTTCTGATGGCCCATACTAGTCCCCCTGTCCACCTCCATCCATGCCCCCTCAGTCCCTTCCATCATCCGCAGCCAGTACTTGCTTATCTCCTAAACACTAACATTTGCTAAGAGAAAAAAAATAGGGGGGGAAATCATTTTGAAAGGTTGTTTTGAAATATAAGCAGACAGTGTCATGAAATCACAGCTTGTATTGCCTTTTACTGTTTTGGAAAGGGAATGAGTCATTCCTGGGGCATGAATAGCAGAACTGACAGGTAAGAGGGTCAGTGTATGAGTTAGCGCCTTAGGTAGTGCAATCAGTGTGTCTGACCCTTAGATGAGAATATCAATTCACTCAGAGATTTTCATTAATGAACATCCAGTCATTTGGATGACTAAGATGTTGCTGACACAGAAAGGAGGAAAGGCTGGGCTTTACATCAGCAATCCTGGACTGCTTAAGCTACTGGTATGATTGAATCGCATGTTTAAAAAAATGATAAGCTGCATCCATGCTAAGTGCTCCTGCAAGTCTTCTAATAGATTTGAATGCTGGAAAGGATGTGGTGATATATGTAAATCTGTATTTCTGTTCTCCTTTCCCTGGAGACAGCGTGCAGAAATATTCCAACACTTTAATGAATACACATTTACAAAGGCTGGGAGTTAGGTGCCCAAACACAAATGGAATTTAGTGGGATTTGGGCAACCGTATCCAGGGCCAGCTCTAGGCACAAGCGCTATCCAAGCATGTGCTTGGGGTGGCACTTTCCAAGGGGTGGCACTCCAGCCCCCCCCCCCCTTTTTTTTTGGCTTGGGGCGCAAAAAGCCGGGAGCAGGCCCTGAACCAAGATGTTCCCTGTCAGCTGAGGCTTTCAAGCTGAGCTGGAACTGACACTGCAGTTCTGGCTTCAGTAGATAGATGGCGCTCATGGCAGCCTGAGTTGCACAGGCTGAACTGCAGTTCAGGCTGCCCTGCCGCTGGAGAGCCAGAGCGTCATCCCCCGGAGCTGAGCTCCTCTCGCCGCTGCAGCCTGGGCTCAGCTCCGAGGGATGATACTCTGGCTGTCCAGCGGCAGGGCAGCCTGAACTTCAGTCCAGCCTGTGTGTGAGGAGCCGGGGAGGGAGGGAAGTGGGGCCTGGAGGGGGAGGGGTCCTGATGCCGCTGCTGTTCTGCTCTGAGTCTCCCCAGGGCAGCGTGGCGTTTCCCCACCCGAGTGGGCTGTGCAGGGCGCCGCCAGGCTGGGCAGGGGGTGCGGATCCCGGCTCGCGCATTGACAAGGCGAGTGCCTGGGCAGCCCAAGCTGCCTGGGAACTGCCGCCGTCCCCTCCTGCCCCGGGACCCAGCCCGCCGTGCACCTCCCCCGCCTCAGCCCCGCGCTGCCTGCCCTGGGCGGGGAGAGGCAGAGCCCAGCTCCGAGCGGGGCAGCGGATACTGCCCCGCCAGAGGACCCCCGCGGCTTGGGCACCTGGGGGGTCAGTGTCTGTCCTCTCGGCTCTGCCTGCACGGGGCTGGGGAAGCAGCTGTCAGTGCCTGCCCCTCTCAGCCCTTGCACCCCCCATCCTGCTCGCAGCCCCTCCACTTGTACCTCCCCCCATCCCTCCTTCGCCACATCCCTTCCCCTTGTACTCTCCCTTCACCCACATCTCTCCCCTTGTACCCTCCCCCAGCCCTCTCCTCCCGCACCTCCCCCCTTCCCCTGCACCTCTTCTCCCGCACTCCTCCTGATACCCCCTCTCCTCCTCCACCCTCCTCCACGAGTACATCACACCCTGCTTCTCTGCCAGTGTAGAGCCCCCAAGCACCCCCACACCCGCTCCTCTGCCTGAACCCTCTTTACTAGATCCCCATCCCTTTCCGGGTACAAGGTTTGAGGCTTAGTCTCTATGCCTTCCATCTGCATTTGGAGCACTAAAGATGGGGTTGCGGGGGATAGTGTGTGTGGGGGGAGATTTATACTAAAGTGAAATAAAAATAGGAGAAACAGTTTGATCCCCACTGCAAGTGTAAACAGGGATTGCTGTGGTGAACGAGGAGGTCACGTTTGTGGGGGGAGCCCAGGGCTGGGGCAGCAGGGGGTGGGGGAGGGCACTGGTGGGGGGGGGGAGAGCCCAGGCTGGGGGGCAGCCAAAATTTTTTTTGCTTGAGGCGGCAAAAAACCTAGAGCCGGCCCTGACCATATCCTTAAGGCTCCTCTGAAAGTCCCACCCCAACACCTTAGTACAGCACCAGTGAGATGCAAGGAATGGATGGCAGTTACTGCTGTCTGTAATGTTGGTACCTAGACACCATAGTAATAGACACAAGATAGAGTGATTCAATAGGAGGTATTCTTGAGTGTCATATGACTCATACAAGATTATTCATATTGAAGAAAGAAGACCAGAAATACTTTGGAACCAATGTGCTCATGGATTACAGAGTAGAGGAAGGTGCTGACAGGTTCATTACTAATAACATTTTAAGAGTTCTTTGACCAAAGTCATATCTGTAGCATTGACAGTGTTCTTTCCTGGATGACGACAACAACAACAACAAACAAATAAATAAATAAATAAAGATACAAAATGCAATTTAGAAGTGTCTGAAGATGTAGGAAGCTTGTAGCCCCAGGAGGTTTTCACTGCCAGACCTTTTGATAGTTAATCATCTTATCACAGTGTGGCTGAGGGCAACATACCAGGAAAGACAAACTGATCAGCAGGGGAAAAATGAAACTGGAAACTGGAAGTAAGGCTACACGATCCAAAGGCTAGATCCTAGCGGGTGCCTTGAGATCTGTCTCAAATTTATTTTGATTTTCTTGATAGACTTCTTGTTGAAATTTAAGGTCTCTAAGTACTTGTTCAATCACATCAGGTGGGATTAATTAGATTTTGGCCTTTAGGCTATGGCTCCTTGTGCTTTTCTGTTATGTGCTTTCTCCTGTTACAGAAGAGCTAGATGGTGAATCCCTCGCTCACGGTGGTGTGAGTCACTGCCCACCAGTGTAAGCAAAAGATTCACAATGTGGCCCTAAGCATCTTCACTATTATGTGTTAGTAATGATTTTTGTTTCACTACTGAGAGCCAGATTCCGATGTCCTTTCTCGTGCAGAGTAGCATAATACCACAAGTAGCCCCTCTGAAGTCAGGGAGACCATTTGTAAAATAAGGTGCTACTGCATGACTAAAGGTACCAGCATCTGTTCATAGCTCGTAAAACTCTTCCAGTCTGGGAGCATGTCTTTCTAAGTGTTTGTATAGCACCTTGCACAATGGGTCCACAATTCCTTAGGCACTACCATGCTACAAATAAATGAATTCAATTAATTAATTAATTTAATTAATGTGCTGTGTCCCAATGTGTGTTTGCCACTATAAACTGTCTGATTGAATGGAATACAATCAATAAGATATTTTTTCAGTAGATGTTCTAAAGACTTGCTAAACAATTGAACATTCATTTGATGTAGGGTGGGGAAGCAGTGCTTAAAGTGGGTAGGAAGGAGGTTGCCAGGGGTTGCAGACCCAGCAAATAATAAATAAATAAAAAAAAAAATCAAGCCAGGTTGCTTGAGGAGTGCACTTTAAAGATTGTCTTCACAAAGATGCTGCTTCCAGATTGATAAACTCACTCCCTACACTTTTTTTTTCAGACCACTTTAAGCACTGGGAAAAAGGGTACCTCTGACTCTAAACATGAAGAATAATGAATTGTTTTATATTGACCTTCAGATTGTGTGGCCTCATGTCCACCCACACTCTTATTGCAAATTAAAAAGATGTTAGCATCTTTATTGGGAAAGTGTCTATGGGCCTGTAAAATCATGATTTAAAAATTGTTCTCCCTAAGTGTGAACTGGGCAATGGGTTTGTATTTTCAAATCAAGTCCCAAACAGTCAGTTTCACAGAACTCTCACTTCCCTATTCCTATCTCCTCATAGACTCTGCAGTCTCATTCTGTAGAAGTAGCTCAAACATTTAACACCCTGGTCTCCCTTTCTCTCGTAAGAATGTGTTTTTCAGGTGCATGCGGAAGAAAATATGTTCTGATTTCTTACCCTGATTAATAATTTTGATACCTTGTGTATAGTTTGTGAGAAACTTAACAGCCTGTAAATGACAGTTGGAAATCACTTACTGATTTCCAGTCATTCTATCCAAAACAAGATTTACCAGGCAGAATGCAGAAGTCTTTCCTTGGGAACACTTAAGATGAATTTATTTTTCAAGTATTCAGTTAGCAAGTTGTCTTACATTATGACTACTGTATTTTTAGCACCTCTCTGTTTACAGTGAGGAAATGGAAATATTCTCTTTCTTACACAATTAAATGGAGATGATGTTGCTAAATTTACTGATGTTTAAAGCTGCTATTACCACTTCAAGAAGTTTAAAGTTGCTTTCATTTAAAACATATTAAATGGATATTAATGAAAACACACTCACTGCTTATGGAACAGCATTTTTAAAATGTTTTCACCGTGTTATGCAAATTACAAAACCAGTTAAATTGATGGATTGAGACAAAAGCTATGAGCTGAGGTGTGTCTGGATTTGAGAGAAGCAGAGACATCTGGCCTTGTTTTTCTTTAAAAGGAACTTGGTTTTTTAAAAAATATTTTAAGTGTTAGTACCTTTTTGATTTGCAATGGATAAGGTCAATCTGTTATTAATCTTAGGGCAACACTGCATATTAATACAAGGAGGGGAACAAGGAACCAAGTAAGTGTTTTGAGTACTGGTACCTGGTACCAGGTTATAGTGGTGGGATTCACCAAACAAGGGCGGCATCTTCATTGCCCCTTGTCTACACTACAGCCAAGAGGATTAGAAATATACTGAAAGATGAGATTCTTCTGACTACAAGAGCTGCGGCTTTAAAAAAAGAAAAAAGTGGGGGGGGGGGAAAAGCAATCACAAGACTTGCAATAAAATTGTGTGTGAACAACAAAGCCTTTCCCCGGGGTCTATATTTGTGACTCTTTTCCTAAGGGACCTTGTTTTCTCAGTATATTTTCCTGAACTCTCACAGCTGTAATATCTCAAATAAACCCCAGAGAATGTGTGTAAGCCAGTGTTAACAAGGAAGTGAGGAGGATAAATATTCCTTTACGACATAAATCATTATGATAGAGTGTTAACAAAGTACTGAAAGCTTCTAATAAATGTGTTCGGTAGCAAAAAGTGTATACTAAAGCATATCCCTGGAAGTGTGGTTACACAAGGTTTTTGACTCAATGTCTGCCTTCGGTGTGTCAATGTGTCTATTGGATCTGGTAATAGTTTATGCCGGCGATATGAGGTTAGAGTAATCTGCCAAAAAAAAATTTATACATGTGGAAAAGATGCTGGAGTGGACACAGTCAAAGGGTCAGGCTTAACTGGGAAGCCTACAAAGTGTTGCTGATGTAGGGGACATGGTGGGGAGAAAAAAAGAAAATGAACAGTTGTCTGTGCTCTGGAGAAATAAAGATCCATCCAGGAAACAGTCATGCTGATTCAGCTCTGCAGCAAGCATAGGGGTTAAGTGTGCCTGGTAGGAACTGCCCAGTGCTGGGGGCCTTGCCATGCCATCCTAATGGGAGCTCCAAGAGGGATTCTATCTCAGGGGAGTAACTGGCCAGGTTTGAGGAAGGGATGTAACTTGCTCTCTTTCAAGGGTTGCAATATCTTATTTTCTCTCCCTCCCCAAAGCTAAGTGTTGGGTGTGGGAGGAGTGGGAAAGGGGTGAAGTGGAGTAGAATGGACGCTCCATAACTGATAGATGCGTTTTCTGCCCTCTTACATGTGACACCTGAAAGGATGTGACCCTGCCCTCCAATCAGCAGCAGCAAGTGGAAGAACCCTCAAGGTTCTGGGGCCTCCCAACCCCATGAGGGGCAGAACCTCACAAGTGGGGTTGTATGTAGAAGGAGGAGACCCATGGTCTGAATGAGTTGTGGGATTTTTTTTTTAATGGGGAACTAATAATGCTAGGTAGAAGAATAGTCTGTATAGAAGAGAAAAAGGAACCAATTAAACAAATAAATGGTGGCTCGGGATAACTTTTTCCAGGGAGTTGCACAGGTTTCAAATGTTCAGCTGCATAGGATGTTGTGGTTGTGATGGGTTGGGTCACAGAAACCCCCTTGGGACTGCCACCTGATGTGCTGCAGTTACCTCTGAGCCCGTTTTCCCTGGCAGCTTGGGACTTCAGTACCTTGTCTTGCTGTGCCAGTCATGCTAGCCTGCCATAAGCACAGACCCAGGTCTGAACCACGTCTCCCAAAAGCTGCAGGCTTAACTAAAAACAGTTTAAGAAGTGATCTTGTCTCCAGCACCCAGATACCCAGTTCCCAATGGGATCCAAACCCCAAATAAATCCGTTTTACTCTGTAGAAAGCTTGTACAGGGTAAACTCATAAATTGTTCGCCCTCTATAACACTGATAGAGAGAAATGCACAGCTGTTTGCTCCCCCAGGAGTTAATTACTTGCTCTGGGTCAATTAATAAGCAAAAAGTGATTTTATTAAACATTAAAAGTAGGATTTAAGTGGTGCCAAGTAATAACAGACAGAACAAAGTGAATTACCAAGCAAAATAAAACAAAAACATGAAGTCTAAGCCTAATACAGTAGGAAACTAAATGCAGGTAAATCTCACCCTCAGAGATATTCCAATAAACTTCTTTGACAGATTAGACTCCTTCTTAGTCTGGCTCCAGCAATCACTCACACCAGAATTATTTGCAGGTTATAACACTGCAATGTAAAACAGAAAAATAGGTTCAGAACTGTACTGATTAATTTCTCCCCAGCTAAACTGATTGAAGCTAAACAAACATTAATCTTACAACTGTTTTGGGAAAATAGCAAGGATACTTGGAGAGAAGACTAGTATCAGAAACAATAAGCAAGAGTCTGTACTGAAAAAGCAGGAAAAAAGCCAAAGAGAGGGGTTATTATTTCCTTGTTTTCAACGTTGTTTCAGAATTCTGCTTCTCGCACATCTGCTTTTGGTCTTGGATGTAGAGCAGATTGTTCCCTCTAGCCCAGGGGTCGGCAGCCTTTCAGAAGTGGTGTGCCAAGTCTTCATTTATTCACTCTAATTTAAGGTTTCGTGTGCCAGTAATACATTTTAACATTTTTAGAAGGTCTCTCTCTAAAATATATAACTAAACTATTGTTGTAAAGTAAATAAGGTTTAAGTTTAAGAAGCTTCATTTAAAATTAAATTAAAATGCAGATATTATCAGTTTAGTGTGATCCTTGTCCTTGCTTTTCCTTTCTGAGTTTTCCAATGTCTGGCACATATTTGGATACTTTAAGCTGCACACAGGCTTCTAAGTGATCAGTTGTTAACCAGCTCCGAGAGGGACAGAGAACAGATTTCATGTGTGAAAATACCTGTTCACACGGGTATGTGGATCCAAATGCTGAAAGCATTGCAAACGCAATATTCTTCAAACAGTTAAATTTCACTGGCAGGGACATCCAGCAGGTCAGAATAGAGGCCCCATGATCTCTCTTGGTAGCTTCAAGTGCGCTCCACAGATCTCCAAACTTCGATGCTCACAATTCTGAGCTTTTTAACTGAATGAACTTCATTTCGAAATCTTCAACACCCATCCACTGAAATACAGACAAATCCAAGTCACTTTCGTTGAACTTTTCAGGTTTAATTAGAAAAGAAATCATTGGCCCAAATTGCTGGAAATCTTGAAATCTGTCAGAAAATTCTGATTCCAGTTCTTGCATGTACATTCCAATCTCATCAACACGACAGTGCAACGTGTCGATAGCTTTTTTATGTGTTGGAAGTAGCAGAAAGTCAAAGTTCAAATATCCCGAGAAAAAACTGCTAGTTTTACAACAAATGCCTCCAGACTTCATAAAGATCCAGAACCATTTGCCCTGCACCCTGGAGACAGAGGTTGAGTTCGTTTAGGTGAGCGGTGATGTCAGTTAGAAACATGAGCTTACACAGCCATTTGTCATCATCCAATTCAGGGTAGTTTTGTCCTTTTTCCAACAAAAAGGCCTTGATTGCATCAAAACAGTTTCAAAGCGCACCAACACCTTGCCACAACTTAGCCACCGAATGTTGCTGTGAAGTGGAATGTCGTTATAAGCACTGTCCATCTCTTCTAGCAGTGCTTGAAGTTGTCTGTGAATCAAAGGAGATCGAGCAACAAGGAAATTCACAATTCACACCACTGTATTCATCACATTATTAAGCTCTGAATCAGAAATTTTAGCACACGGGTTTTCTTGATGGATGATACAGTGAAATTTGACTGTCGGGCGGCCAATTTGATCTTCAAGTAACTTTACAAATCCCTTCTGTTTTCTGACCATGGCAGGAGCACCATCTGTTGTCACACAAAATATTTTTCTGATGTCAACTCCTCGTTCTTCAAAATGGTTTACAAAACTTTCCGCTATATCTTCCCCCTTTGTTGTGCCATGCATGGGTTTTAGGCAACAAAGTTCCTCTTGGATTTCATCGGAAGCACAATATCTTGCAACAACTGCCAAACATGGAATGTCGTTTATATCCATGCTCTCATCAACTGCAATGCTAAACACTGCTGTGTCTTTTAATGCTGTTGTCTGCTTTTCGTTAATGTTTTCTGCCATTTTGCTTACGCATCTCTCAATTGTTCTGGCAGAGACAGGCAGTTCTTTTATTCTAGATAAGATCATATCTTTATTTGGCAAATCATTGAACAAAATCTCCGAACTGCTGAGAAAAATGTCTTTTATATATTCCCCATCTGTAAACGGCTTTCCGTTTTTTGCAATGCACTGTGCAATCTTGTAACTTCCTTCTGTGGCTTGATTTTTACTTACACTTAAGCATTTAAAAACACTGCTTTGCTTTTCATATCCTGCTACTGCCTTTTTGATCGATTCAGTCTTGTCTGCTTCGTCAAGAAAGGTTTTCTTGTTCTTCTTTTGAAAATATCGTCGAACACTTGATGTGCGACAAACAACACTTTCACAACAGAAAGCACAAACAGCGCGGTCCTTCTTTAAAATAAATCCAAATGTGTCTGTCCAAGAAGGCTGAAATGAACGGACATCTAATTTTGCTTTCTTAGAAGCTGACAACTTACAGTGGGAAAAAAAATCACGACAGACAACATCAAATGCAGCAAATCAGGACTTTAAAATATCCCAGTACAGTGGCGCTGGAACAATTTTTAAGGTGGGGGTGCTGAACTGCACCCCCTCTTGGCCCTTGACCCCTCACTGCCCAAGGCTGGGGCCAGTGGGACTTAGCTGGGGGCGGCTGCAGAGCCCCCGGCCAAGGCCAGGAGCAGAGCCCCAGGCTGGCAGCAGAGCCCCCGGGACCAGTGGCTGGGACCCAGGCCCGGCAGCGGACTGAGCGGGCTGGCGGACGGAACCCTGGGTGACAGGGGCCCGGTGGCCAGTACCCCAGGCTGGCAGCAGAGCCCCTGGGACCAGTGGCCAGGACCCAGGGCCAGCAGCGGGCTGAGCGGGGCCGGCGGACGGGACCCTGGGTGGCAGGGGGCTGGCGGTAGGACCCCAGGCCGGCAGCAAAGCCCAAAGGCCAGTGGCCAGGACCCAGGCAGTGTGAGTGCCACTCAAAAACATCTTGTGTGCTGCCTTTGGCACGCGTGCCATAGGTTGCCGACCCCTGCTCTAGTCCCTCTTCATGGGCTGGTGCTGAATGGGTGCAGGGCCTTGATGCAGGGACTACTGTTGTGAGCAGCCCCCTGAGCAGCCACACAAAGTGGAAGAGCTTTCTTGCTCGCCCTCCTATCCCTGAATGGCTATGTAGAGGCGTTAGGTTCTTTGGGTTACATTTTGATCCTTTTTATGCAGGCATGAATCCCGAGTAGCTCCACTGAAGTCAATTTACACGAGTGTACTGAGCCAGAATGAGAGGCTTTGGGCCAAATTTTTGTAGGGCGTCTCAACTTGGGCACTGATATGCAGGCATGACTTTGCCTGCTCGGTTTTTAGATACATTGTTGTTAAGAATTAAATATACAAAAAACAGAAACATTTACAGATATTCATAAGGTAAACTGGGCTTTCAAAACTGCTCTGAGCTGTGCTAACTCCTCACTGTGAAGCATCCCACTGCTCATGGTTCCCTTGGTCGTATGTGTCTCTGCCATATTTGATGATGCCATATATGCGACTGTCATATTTGATGATGTGGGTGAAAATGTAACGGCAGCAGCAGACGGATGGTGTGACCAACATCAGCATGGTGTTTATGGTGGGACGATTTCTGTCTTTTCATGTCCAGTGAGCTGTAAATGCACAGATATTTTACTCCTGGGGGAATTCTGCACCACTGCACAAGTGCAGAATTAATGTCCCCCACAGGTTTTACTCTTTCCCTGCAGAAAAATTGATTCAAACACCTCTCCTGGACAGCAGTCTGGGAGGGGGCATTTGGAGGAGACATAAATCACCGCCTCGGGGGGCAGGGCTGGGCTCTTCCTGTCCCTTTCACAGTTGCCGGGCTCCAGCTGTTAATTCCAGCTGGGCTAAGGAGGGAGAGGGGGAACAGGACTTCCTCTTCCCCTATACAGGCCAGGTCAGACCCACCTCTGGAAACCTCCTCTGGCTGCAGGAAGCTCCATACAACACCCCACCCCACCGAGCTCCCCACACCTGGACCCCCACCCACTGAGCCCCAACTAGCTGCACCCAGACCCCACCCTACCAAGCCCCACTCCTGCAGCTCCCTGCTCAGCCCCAACCACCTTCACGTGGATCCTCCCATGGAGTCCCATTCCCCCTGCACCTGGAACCCAACAAGCCCCTGTGCATGCTGATCCCCTGCTGCACCTGGATCTCCCAACGAGCTGCCTGCACCCAGATTGCCCCACACAAAACCTAAACCCCATACCTAGATCCCCCATACACTAAGCCTCTCTACACTTGGATCCTGCCAAGCTGAGCCTGGGGCATTTCCTGAATCTTTTTTGTTGTCTGTATTGTTACAGACTTACTTGCTGATGGTATTTTGAAATAAATTACCACAATAATTGAAAATGGTGTGATTGTGTTATTTTGACAAATAAATATGCAGAATTTTGCTGAATTTTAAAATATTGTGGGCAGAAATTTAAATTTTTAGGCACAGAATTCCCTCAGGAGTAACATTTGTAATCTTTGTAACCTTGGTGTTAATAAGTGGGTTCCCTTGTTTGGTCAAACCACATCCTTTGTGTGGGTGTGCTTCAAAGCAATGGGGCAGTAAACTGCCATTTCTGCAGTCTTAGCAGTGAGGTAATATTGGCACTGGCCTCTGCTCCATGATTTTTGTTTTTTTTTCAATGACAAAAGGAACAGCATGTGCCTTTCAGCTCTAAAGGAGTCAAACTGTGAGAGTTAAGAAGATTCTTGTTCCTTTGTACTTAATCTGAGTTTTTAGCTCAATAGAGTTTTCAGACGTTGATTTTCAAAGGAGTCTCATAGTTTCATAGAGTTTAAGGCCAGAAGGGACCATCACATCATATAGTCTGACTTGCTATATATTACAGGCCATTACATTTCACCCAGATACTCCTATATTAAGCCCAAAGACTTTAATTAGACCAAAGCATTTCATTGCTCAGGAGACTAAACATGTGCCACAGGTAGAGAACAGGAGAGACCAAGATGTCACCAATTCCTGAGGCCGCTGCAGTGGTAGGGAGTTGTTTAGGTGAGATATTCCCAGATGATCCTAGCAGGTGAGCCATACCTCATGCTATAGAGGAAGACAAAAACCCAAGGTCTCTGCCAATCTGACCTGGAGTAAAATTCCTTCCTGACCCCAAATATGGTGATTAGTTTGACCCTCCACATGTGAGCAAGACACAGTAGGGAGGCATAAGTCTAAGGGAGTTAAAGACCCAAATTCCTTTGAAAGTTAATGGGGTCCTAAATCTCATAAATTCCTTTAAAAACACAAGCCTAAAGTATCAGCTTTCATTGTTTCTATATTATTATATTTCTGTCAATGTGACTGAACTACAGCTGGTCAAAACTCAGAATTTCAATTCTGCAAGAAATTCCAGCATTTCCAAATAAAATAAAATAATTGTTCCAAACTGAAAAGAAAAAGAAAAATTTCCCACAAAATGAAATTTGAGAACAAAATTAGTTTTGAGTGAACTGAACTGTTTTGATAAAATTAGAACATTTCATTTTGAATTTTTATATATTTTAAAATTATTTTATATTTTTACATTTTATTTTATTTTTATATTTCAAAATTAAAGTTGAAAATTATTTTAAAATTATGATATAATGTAAAATAAAATATTACAATTGGTGATTGGCACTGGAATTGGAAATAAAATAAATGCCAACATGAAAAGGTGTTTTGAAATGAAAAATCCATTCTAATAAAGTCCAACTTTATAGAAATACTATGTTTTGAGATTTTTTTTTCAAAATAACATTTTGTCAGAATTGACATGTTTTTGTGGAATTTTTAGATTTTGGCGATTTGGCATTTTCTGACAGAAAAATGTCTCTTGGAAAAATTTCAACTAGCTCTCAAGTGAATTATAATAGAGCCCAGGGCCTTAACATCCCCTATTTCTCCATTCCCATGGAGGATATGGGAAATCCCTCCAGTTTGTACTTACTAAGTTTCCCCGCCCCCCATGTCATTGGGAGGATGGATTTTCTCCTTTCTCTTCCCAGGGATGTAGCAAGGAGTTCCGTTCCCACTTTCCAAGATCTCAAAGAAGCTGAAGAAGGCAGGTCCTTCTGTGTGCAGTCCCGGTGACTCTGCACTGACTCTAGGCTGAAGTGCACCCTAGCTCCTTCCCAGAATGGTTCCAATAGAGGCTCCCTACACACACACTGTCTCCAGAAACCACTCCTTCAGCTGGCGTCCCACAATGGGAAGAGGATATGTGGGTAAGTTAATGATGACCCTGTAAGCAATAACTCACCAGCTGAAGTCTTGTGGGTTTGGTGGGGGACAGTGCTACAGAGATCTCCTATCTGCCAGTACAGGCCCATCTTTCTCCTGTAGGGAGTGAAAGGAGAATCAGGTCCATGTTGTTTCACTGAAGCTCCAGAGAGGCACTTATTCCCCCAGGGGGTGATCTAGGGATAGCAGGGTGAAGGTGGAGCTGAGTAAAATGTAAGTTGAACATCAGAAAAAAATTCCTACGAGTTGGGTCTAGTAAATAGTGGAACACTCGCTTGTGGGAAGTAGTGGAAGCCCTTAAAGAAGTTTGGACACAATATTATAGCTGTCCTCTAGGGAGTGATTCTCCATTTGCAGGATGATATGGTGACCTGTAAGGTCTTTCTCCTCTGTCTTCAGATTCAACGCTTGTATATTTCATTTCCTGCTCCAGCAGATTTCAGGTATAAGGTTATGTGTGTGGCCAAGGCAAACTCCTTACATGAAATTTTGCAGGCAATTAGCAGATGAGCTTTTTGTTTTGTCACCTCAGTGTGTTGGGGACTTTGCTGTCTTCACATCTCTGATAAAGGCATGGGAGAGATACAGGAGGAAGAGAGTGAATGTGAAGGAAGCAGACAGACTGCATCTCAGCATATCAGAGTATTTGGCTTGTGCGGGGGGAAGTCTCCCACTTCACTGCTGAGACGAGAGAGCAAATAAGATAAAATAAAGAAATGGCACTTTAATTTTGCAATTCTTACATATTAGACCAAATTCTGCAGTGGCGATGCAAGGCACCCTGTGCAAAATGTAAGCAACAGACATGGGTGCAATCCTATTGCTGGTAATGAGATAAGTTGTAATCAATGGGCCAGATTTTTATATCCTTACTCATGCTGCAAAGTAACCAAGGCTGTGAGTAGTCCCATTGAACTAAATGGATATTTGTGGAGTTAGGTACTACTCAACATGAGTAATGGTGGCAGAATCTGGCCCACAGTGCTTAGCTATCAAATTCTAATACTCAATCTCTTTGGGCTTGTTTGGGAGGCTAGCGCACACTTCCAATACTCCTGTATGTATTTCCATTGTGCAATGGCTGAAGTTACTACTACAAACTGCATCATGTTTTATTATATTGGTTTTTTTCTTCTTTTTGTACCAAAGAGTATTGGATTTTATAAGCTATCAGATAGCGTGCAGGCAGCCTAAACAGCATAAGATGAATCTGTGATCAGAGTGGAGTTTTCTGCCTATTTGAGATATAGCCTGCTCAGGCACCATATGGAAACATTCAGCTGGTGTAACATGAGTAATCAGTCTCCCGGTTCACTCCCTGCAGACAGCAGAGAAAAAAATACAACACAAAACTAAATTCAGAAAATTGCCTATTCTCTGGCTTTTGAAGCCTCATCCTGGATGGTGCTAAGTGTTGATAGGTGCTCTTTACTTTGCACGATTAGGTATCTAGAGAGCAGCGTGACCAACCAAAATGGATGCAAGTGACAAATACCACTGTATTTCTTAAATGCATATTGCTGAAATATATCATGGGGGGAAACGTCTAATCAAAATGTATACTGTACAAGTTAGATAGTATAATATAAGTACAGTGTACCCCTGTATTCCCGACAAGCCCTTGCAAATACTGTGTTTGCTGCTGTACTTTTATTTTTTAACTCCTGGAGAATGGGTGAGTTCCAAGAAAACTGGAGATGGGCAAACATAGTACCTGTCTTTAAAAAGGGGAACAGAGAGGACCTGAGGAATTACAGACCAGTCAGCCTAACTTTGATACCTGGGAAGACATTGGAACAAATTGTTAAACAATCAATTTTTAATCCCTGGAGGATAATAGAGTTATAAGGAATAGCCAGCATGGATTTGTCAAGGACAAATCATGCGAAACCAACCTAATTTCCTTCTATGACAGTGTTACTGGCCTAGTGGATGGGGGAAGCAGAAGATGTGATATATCTTGATTTTAGTAGGACTTTTGACATAGTCCCACTTGACATTCTCATATGCACACGAGGGAAATGTGGTCCAGATGGAACTATTATAAGGTGGATGCACAACTGGTTGAAGGACCATACTCAAAAGGCAGGTATCAATGGTTCACAGTCAGACTGGGAGGGCATATCTAGTGGGGTTCTGCAGGGGTAAGTCTTTGGTCTGGTACTATTCAATATTTTCATTAATAACTTGGACAATGGAGTGGAGAGTAGGCTTATAAAATGTGCAGATGACACCAAGCTGGGAGGATTAAAATTCAAAATAACATTGACAAATTGGAGAATTGGTCTGAAATCAACAAAATGAAATTCAGTAAAGACAAGTGAAAAGTACTTAACTGAGGAAGGAAAAATCAACTGCACAACTACAAAATGGGGAATAACTGGCAAGATGGTAGCACTGCTGAAAAGGATCTGGGGGTTATAGTGGATCACAAATTGAATATGAGTCAGCAATGTGATGCAGATGCGAAAAGGCTAATATCATTCTGGGATGTATTAATAGGAATGTCGTATGTAAGACATGGAGGTAATTGTCCCTCTCCACTTGGCAGTGAGGCTTCAGCTGGAGTGCTGTGTCCAATGCTTAGGAAAGATGTGGACAAAGTCAAGAGAGTCCAGAGGAGAGCAACAAAAATGATAAAAAGAATTAGAAAAACTGACCTATGAGGAAATGTTAAAAAAACTGGACATGTTTAGTCTTGAGAAAAGAAGAATGAAGGGGACCTAATAATAATCTTCAAATGTGTTGAGATCTTTTATAAAAAGGACTGTGGTCAATTATTCTTTATATCCACTAAAGGTAGGCAAAGGAGATTTAGGTTAGATATAAGCGTAGTTAAACTCTGGAATAGGCCTCCAAGGAAGGTTGTGAAATCCCCATGATTGGAAGTTTTTAAAAACAGGGTAGACAAACACCTGTCAGGGATGGTCTAGGTTTACTTGGTCCTTCTACAGCACAGGGCACTGGACTTGATGACTTCTCGAGGTTCCTTCCATTCCTGTATTTCTATGATTCTATCGTCAAGGCAAGACATTCCAGATGACCTAAAACTAATGGAATTAAGCAAACACGTTTATATCGAAACAACTGAATATGCATTTTCTAGATTAAAGCAAACTGA
The DNA here is from genome assembly GCF_002925995.2 of Terrapene triunguis. Lineage (NCBI taxonomy): Eukaryota > Metazoa > Chordata > Testudines > Emydidae > Terrapene > Terrapene triunguis. The sequence continues at coordinate 2,920,690 of NW_020664583.1, forward strand.
CTATGAGTCAGTGACCAAAGGGGACACAATTCTTAGCCTGAGAACTTTGGATAATTAGAAAACTCTAGTAGTATTTGGTTCTATGGACACCACTTGGAAAGAGAAAAAGAGGGAGACCTAGAAAAACATTATGCAGAACAATAGAGAAAGAAGCGAAATCCATCAGCATGACACACAGAAGCCTGAATAGACCAGCACTTGACCAAAATAAATGGTGGAAACTGGTGGACGCCCTATGCACCTGAGGGTGAAGGAGGATAAAAAAAGAAAGAAGTGTTATTTTAATTTCTGAATTGTAAGAGTGGATTAATTTATTAGTGGATTAAATATATATATAGATTATTGGTATCTATAAGGCATTCTAGGATCTTCTGGAATGACAAGCACTGCAGAACATTACAGTTGCAGGAAAAACAGCTTGTCTTTGTTACCAGTTAGCACGATACTTGTGATTTGCACTGGAGTTCAAGGAAATTAAATATTGGCCTAATCCACAGGTGTAGCCGAGGTATGGTTGGGGCAGGACGTGGAGTGGGGGGAAAAGTACTTTTACATCACCTGTGTGCTCTCCTGATCTTGGGGAAGGCTGGCTCAGGGCAGCCTCAGGACTACACTAAATTGTGCCTGGCTACAGCAGCCATCATGGCGCTGTGCTGCCAATGAGTGAGGTGGCATACCTCGGCTTTATGCAATCCAGGGATTCTTCAATGCCAAGGGAAATCACCAGCTGTTTAAACCAGCATTACAGCCCCTTTGAACCACCAGAGCAAGGGTCGGCAACCTACAGCACGCGTGCCAAACACGGCACGCGAGCCGATTTTGAATGGCACGCGGCTGCCTGCCGCGGTTCCGACCGCCAGCCGCACTCAGCCCCCTCGCCCACTGCTCTCCCCTGCTGGGGTAGGAGGCAGAAGCTTCATCCTGCAGCAGCCAAGCTCCTGCCCTCCCCCGCTTCTTCCCCCAGCCGTGGTGCAGCCTGCTTTCCTGCCCCTCCTCCTCTCCTTCCCTGCGCCGGCCCTTGCAAAGGGAGGGAGGAGGAGTGGCAGCGTGCTCGCTGCTCCGCAAAAGCCCCGTGGCCCAGATCTCCCAGCCGGAGCTCCAGCCGGCACACGGCAGCCCTGCGGCCCCTTGCTAAAGCCGGCCCTGGGTAAAGGAGGCAGAGTAGAGGTAGAGACGGGGCCTTGGGGAAGGGGGTGGAACAGGACATATCCCTTCCAGCCCCCTGCCATGAGCCGCTCAGGGCAGAGGGCAGGGGGCTGGGAGCACCCCTACGAGCCGAGCACACCAGCCCTCTGCCCTGAACCCCCCCACACCCAGCCTTCTGCCCTGCACCTCCACACACACCCCAGCCCTCTGCCCTGACCTCTGAAGCCCCCCACAGCCCCAGCCTTCTGCCCTGCACCTCCACACACCCCCAGCCCTCTGCCCTGACCTCTGAAGCCCCCCACACCCACCCTTCTGGGGGTGTGGGGGGCTTCAGAGGTCAGGCCCCACTCAGCCCGCTGCCGGCCTAGGTGAACAGAACGCCAGGCTGGCAGCGAGCTGAGCAGGCTGGTGGCGTAAGATCAGCATTTTAATTTAATTTTAAATGAAGCTTCTTAAATATTTTGAAAACCTTGTTTACTTTACATACAACAATAGTTTAGTTATATAATATATAGACTTAGAGAGAGAGACCTTCTAAAAAACATTAAAATGTATTACCGGCACGCGAAACCTTAAATTAAAGTAAATAAATGAAGACTTGGCACACCGCTTCTGAAAGGTTGCCGATCCCTGCACCAGAGTGACACAAAGGGGATGGAGCAGGGCTAAGGATCCTCTCACATTATGTGGAAACTACACCAATGTACACCACCTCAAACTCCCAAGTGCTGCCTGCAACTTCCAGGTTAGCCTGATTCCTCAGGTTCTGCAGAGGGCTGAATTACAGACTGGTATGAGGTAGTCTATGCTGATAACCATGAGACTGAACTCAGAACTGCCAAGTAGGGAACAGGAAGGTTTGCTTTTATTCTGCAAGCCCATGAAATCCTGTCTAGCTGGGGGCTTTTTGTTTGTTTTGTAACTGCATGTATTGAATTCCCATAATATTTTTTCTAAGTTTAAATATTTTTCAACCTAGCTTTCTGAAGGTATCAACCTCCTATAAGCTCATGACAATCTACATTTCATTTTCATACATTAAACCACTTAATTTTTCAGTTCTTTTCAAACACACTCAGCAGGACAGAACTGAATGAGAAAAGCCTGTTGTTATCTTCCTCAAACACTTAGCACTAGCCAAACTCTAGACCAGGGGTCGGCAACCTTTCAGAAGTGGTGTGCCGAGTCTTCATTTATTCACTCTAATTTAAGGTTTGGCGTGCCAGTAATACATTTTAACGTTTTTAGAAGGTCTCTTTCTATAAGTCTATAATATATAACTAAACTATTGTTGTATGTAAAGTAAATAAGGTTTTTAAAATGTTTAAGAGGCTTCATTTAAAATTAAATTAAAATGCAGAGCCCCCTGGACTGGTGGCCAGGACCCGGGCAGTGTGAGTGCCACTGCAAATCAACTCGCGTGCCGCCTTTGGCACGGGTGCCATAGGTTGCCTACTCCTGCTCTAGACCTTGGTTACCCATTCATGAACATTTCATAGTGCAAGAATAATAGTCTCACATTATACATAACAAAGCAAATATGTTTTTGCTTGCTAAAAGGGTTCTCTACTCTAAAAATAACCATTTTCTTGAGGGGTGACCTGCCCTTGATTTGTTCTTATTGACTCCAATAAGAGGGTTGGATTTTACAGCTTCTGCCCCTCCCAGTCCAAGCACACTTTTAGCTATTTCTGCACACTGAGCACCTAAACGTATTGATCTTGAATAGCCACCCTACTGTGCCTGACATTAACACCAGTGTGCTAAGTGAAAGACAGGAGCAAAGAACATCTTGGTATTCTTGCTCAGTTCTCATGAGGCTTCCAAGTCCTTTCTATTTATGTCCAGCATCGCTATTGCAACACAAGAAATAACCCCATCACGTAGCAGAAATTTCTTAAGCAACTAAAGTATGAACATAAAATAACCATTTCAGGACTTTTAACATGCCTCTGGTATTTTTTTCTGTTCTAAGAGCCACTGATCTCACACAGCTTTGATGTCTGCTAAATCCCAGTGTGTGGAACTTTCTTATCTCATGACTGCTAGAGTGGCCATCTCTTCTGTCATTGGCTAGGAAACATGGAAACCGTAAAGAGACACTGGCAAAATGGCATTGTTTTGGGCTTCATATAAACATTATTTTGACATTTTAGTGCAGATAACCAGACTGTGACAATGTAGAGTTGTGACCACAGTACCATAGTTATACCAATTACCTGAGTAATTCCTTTCTATTTAAAAACAAAATCCATTTTTTTCCACTATCAGGGAGGGGGGAAATCTCACCATCCTTGAGGAGTGAAACTAGTCACTGGAAGTTAAATTGCCTGGTCCTTTGTGTCACCACAGTGTGGCCCACAAGCCTCCCAGGTAGCCCAGGGTTTAACTTGGCAGCTGTTGGGAAATACGGTTTGACTCTCTACCCATCACATGCAATCAAGTTCCCATCATGTCAAAAGTTAGGGATTTCTTTTTTAAAATATGAAAATCACAGAATCTATGATACAAATTTAGCCTTGCTACTGAGCAACTAAGGGTCCAAGATGACATCTTATTTTTGACCTGTGCACAGTCACAAATGTGAATTGTGGGTATCAGTCAGAGAAAGCATGATTCTCTTCTCGTTTACTACACACTGTGAATTGGGAGTAACTCCAGTGGTCACAATGTAAAACTAATGTAATGGAGTGGAGATTCAGGCTTTCCACACAAATTAACTACAGGTGTGATCAGCTGCTTAGAAACCTAAATGACACTCACCTCCAGGGGCGACTCTATGTATTTTGCCACCCCAAGCACGGCAGTCAGGCAGCTTTCAGAGGCGCGCCTGCAGGAGGTCCGCTGGTCCCGCGCCTTCGGCGTACCCGCTTCCAAATTGCCGCCGAAGACGCGGGACCGGCGGACTTCCCGCAGGCATGCCACCGAAGGCTGCCTGACTGCTGCCCTCACGGCGACTGGCAGGCCGCCCCCCATGGCTTGCCACCCCAGGCACGCACTTGCTGCGCTGGTGCCTGGAGCCGCCCCTGCTCACCTCAAAAAGAAAGAGGCCAGGTTGAGCCTGGTCTCTATTCAGACTCACTAACTCAGTCCTGCTGAGTGAAACTCGGTTTGATATCGAGAATAGGATTTTTCCATCTGAAGTGCTTTGTTGATGATGATTGTACAGCCACCGTTCCACAGCTTCTATGGTAACCATGATATATGGAGAGACGGAACCACTGGGGCTTATGGAAGCTAATATAAAGCTGAAGTTCTGCTCATTTTCCTTCAGTCCCACTCACTTCACACACAAACAGACTTTGTTTTAATGAGCTACAAGTAAGAGTACGGGGGAGTTATAATGGTCTTTTAAATACTCGTATCACTAATGCAAGTTCAGACACAGACAGTGGGAAAGGAAGAGGAAAAATAAAGGGCTTGAGTCTTTTCGAAGAGCAGTTTCCAACTTTGATAAGAAGAATAAAAAGATATTCCAATAATAAAATGTAAAAGCTGTATTATTCTTAATGCCTTTGCTGCATGCTTTTGCATATTGTCTATCTGAATCATTATTTTAAACTGATTCATTCACTGGTTTCTCTGAAACAGTATTTTATAAAACCTCTCTGATTGTTTCTAAGCATTTGAACTAGGAAGAATGAGTCACTATATTCACAGGAGGAGAGGAAACATTGCATCGGTTCTGAGGGAAAATGTAGGCTTTCCTTTGAATCCCAGTCCCTTCAGCATCTTCCCAAGTATTTGTGCCATTGTTTGTTCAAAGACTTTCTTCTTACTAGAGAGGATTCTTGGCAAATAGAAGGATCAAGCGGAGTGCCCCAAGGGTCGGTTCTGGGACCGGTTTTGTTCAATATCTTCATTAAGGATCGGGAGGATAGTGTGGATTGCACCCTCAGCAAGTTTGCAGATGACACTAAACTGGGAGGAGTGGTAGATACGCTGGCGGGTAGGGATAGGATACAGAGGTACCTAGACAAATTAGAGGATTGGGCCAAAAGTAATCTGATGAGGTTCAACAAGGACAAGTGCAGAGTCCTGCACTTAGGACGGAAGAATCCCATGCACTGCTACAGACTATGACCGAGTGGCTAGGCAGCAGTTCTGCAGAAAAGGACCTAGGGATTACAGTGGACGAGAAGATGGATATGAATCAACAGTGTGCCCTTGTTGCCAAGAAGGCTAACGGCATTTTGGGCTGTATAAGTAGGAGCATTGTCAGCAGATCAAGAGATATGATCATTCCCCTCTATTCAGCATTGGTGAGGCCTTATCTGGAGTACTGTGTCCAGTTTTGGGCCCCACACTACAAGAAGGCTGTGGAAAAATTTGAAAGAGTCCAGTGGAGGGCAACAGAAATGATTAGGGGGCTGGAGCACATGACTTATGAGGAGAGGCTGAGGGAACTGGGATTATTTAGTCTGCAGAAGAGAAGAATGAGGGGGGATTTGATAGCTGCTTTCAACTACCTGAAAGGGGGTTCCAAAGAGGATGGATCTAGACTGTTTTCAATGGTAGCAGATGACAGAACAAGGAGTAATGGTCTCAAGTTGCAGTGGGGGAGGTTTAGGTTGCATATTAGGAAAAACTTTTTCACTAGAAGGGTGGTGAAGCACTGGAATGGGTTACCTAGGGAGTGGTGGAATCTCCTTCCTTAGAGGTTTTTAAGGTCAGGCTTGACAAAATCCTGGCTGGGATGATTTAGTTGGGGATTGGTCCTGCTTTGAGCAGGGGGTTGGACTAGATGACCTCTTGAGGTCCCTTCCAACCATGATATTATATGATTCTATGATTAAATTCACTGCCACAAGATATCATGGAGGCCAAGAAGTCAACGGGATTCAAAAGAAGAATTGGACATTGATATGGATATTAAGAACATCCCTAACTTGCATTAAACAGTACAAAAAGTATGCTGATTGCATGCCAACTAGTGATTATCTGGGGTTAGGAAGTAACTGCCCTTATGGGCACGTTATTCCATACTTGTCCATAATGGGATTTTTTGGGGGACCTCCCTCTCAATTTCACTGTACTATGATGTACTGTACGAAGACAGGACATTGGATCCCTTCCAACCCAGAGATCCCTTCCAACCCTCATATTCTATGATTCTATGATAAGACAGATGACTGAAGGCTACTAGTAATTCCTAAGATGTGACAATTTACTCCCAGAGGCCAAGTTCCTTAGTGAGTTGCTAATTGTTTTCCTTAATATTTTCCGAATTTTTATAGTAGTAATTTTATTACTGGTATGAACTGTGTTACTGCGCAGAAGTTCATATCTGACAAAGAACAAGTAATTTCTGAGCTTTATTGCAGTACAACCCCTTTATGCAGAAAATTGTTGAACAAAAGGAGGCTTTCATCCACAACCATTTCCCTGAATGTTCTGGATATTACAAAACATACATTTTGGATAAAGGGGTGTACTGCATATTGCTTTGCTTACTGATGCTTATCATGTTTACATTGACTAAAATTTTAAATCAAATCTAATAACTTTAGAGTCAATGACCACAGAACAAAACAGTGTAATAATGATAATGTTTTTGTTATGTCATTGTAGTAAAAGTTTTGACAGTCCAGTTAAAAGGCTAAAATATATATATTTAGAGATTGACTGATGTATACAGTGTGCACCTATGTGAAGTGACATCTTGGTTGTATTCCCCTGCTATGCTAATGAAGTGTGATCTTGGGTAAATTATGTAGGTCTTGTCTACAGAAGGGAAATTGGCTGGCATAGTTAATCTGGAATACCTATTCCAAAATGGAGTCGTTATTCTGGAATAAAGTCACTTTAATTCTGGAATAAGGTGTCCACCCAAGGAATTATTCTGGAATAGTTATGGCAGTGTAGTTTTTCCAGAATAGCTATGCCTGTCAATTTTCCCTGTGTGCCTAAATTTTCCCATCTGCAAAATAGAGAGGGATAGGTCACTGGTTTGAGCATTGGCCTATTAAACCCAGGATTGTGAGTTCAATCCTTGAGGGGACAATTTAGGGCAAAAATCTGTCTGGGGATTGGTCCTGCTTTGAAGAGGGGATTGGACCAGATGACCTCCTGAGGTCTCTTCCAACTCTGATATTATATAATACTTATATGCTTTTTATGTAAATGTACATATGTAAATGATGTATAGTAAAAGACTCAAGAAGCTCAATTTATTTAGCTTATCAAAAAGAGGGCTTTGGGTGACTTGATCACAATCTGTAAGTATCTACATGTGGAATTTTGATAATAGAGGGATCTGCAATTTAGAAGGGTATAACAAATTTAAACTAGAAATAAGATGCAAATTTTCAGCAGTGGGGGTAATTAACCATTGGAACAATTTACCAAGGGTTATGGTGGAGTCTCCATCACTGGAAATTTTTAAATCAAGATTGGACGTTTATCTAAAAGAGACCCACTAGTTAAAATAGTCAATTCAGGGAAGTCCTACTGCCTGTGTTGTAGATGAGGTCTGACTAGATGATCACAATAGTTCCTTCTGTCCTTGGAATCTAGGAGATGTACAGATGAAAGGTAGGATTTTAAAAAGCTCTTCCCATTGTCCTAACTCTGCTCCCATTGGAGTAGGAATTTTACTATCACCTTCAGTGGCAGCAGAGTTAAAATATTCAAGAATGCTAAGCAGTGGTCTGTATAAAAAATGCTAAGTGTTATTATACATCTGAGCTACAAAATTCGTGAAATTGGAGACCACATAAACAAAAGATAGGAGTAATCTTCTCTGAATATGTCTGAGTATTATATTTTGTATTATGTTCTATTTTTATACCACTTGAGAGGAGAGCAAGTCTGAAGGAAGAAACATCTTATCTCAGAGTGCAGCTTTAATGTAATGGCATAGTTAGAGTCTATAGTGTTTTTTCTAAAGCACAAACTGTAATATTTCACACTGGCAGAAATGATTCAGATAAGATAACTGTGTTTTCCCAAAGATGTTGGACACCAGCATGGGAGAAGAACCAAAGGCCTCTTTTCTGAATTTTGATTTTTTCACTACAAAGTGAATGAGTGCTGCTGGGTCAGTGGGTCACAATCTTTCAGTATGCTTAAAGTTCCCTTTGTTTTTCAGGGTATGTCTACACTACGAGAGTAGTTCGATTTTAGTTAAATCGAATATGTGCAATCGATATTAGAAAGTCGAACGTGTGTGTCCACACTAAGGACAGTAATTCGACTTTGTCAGTCCACACTACCAGGGAAAGCGTCGACATTGGAAGCAGTGCACTGTGGGCAGCTATCCCACAGTTCCCGCAGTCCCCGCTGCCCATTGGAATTCTGGGTCGAGCCCCCAATGCCTTCTGGGTAAAAAAATGTGGCGAGGGTGCTTTTGGGTAACTGTCGTCATCCGTCAGTCACTACCGCCCTCCCTCCCTCCCTGAAAGCGCCGGCGGGAAATCAGTTCGCGCACTTTTAGATCAGTGACAGCGCGGACGCCACAGCACTGCGATCATGGATCCCGCTGCGACCATCGCTGCAGTTGTGGCCGTTCTCAACGCCTCGCAGCTTATCATACACCTTTCCCTGAGGCAGATGCAGAGAAATCAGGCGAGGAGGCTACGGCACCGCCGTGAGGGCCTGAAGTCGGAGAGTAGCACAGAGCTGTCAGAAACCACGAGCCCCAGCGCCCAGGACATCACGGTGGCAATGGGGCATGTGGATTTTGTTGAACGGCGATTCTGGGCCCGGGAAACAAGCACGGACTGGTGGGACCGCATAGTGCTTCAGGTCTGGGATGAATCCCAGTGGCTGCGAAACTTTCGCATGCGGAAGGGGACTTTCCTGGAACTTTGTGACTTGCTGTCCCCTGCCCTGAAGCGCAAGGACACCCGCATGCGAGCAGCCCTGACTGTCCAGAAGCGAGTGGCCATAGCACTCTGGAAGCTTGCAACGCCGGACAGCTACCGGTCAGTCGCGAACCACTTTGGCGTGGGCAAATCTACCGTGGGGGTTGTTGTCCTGCAAGTAGCCAAGGCAATCGTCAAGGTACTGCTGTCAAAGGTAGTGACCCTGGGAAACGCGCAGGCCATCATAGATGGCTTCGCCGCGATGGGATTCCCAAACTGCGGTGGGGCTATAGATGGGACTCACATCCCTATCCTGGGACCGGGCCACCAGGCCAGCCAGTACATCAATAGAAAGGGCTACTTTTCAATGGTGCTGCAAGCACTGGTGGACCATCGAGGACGGTTTACAAACATCTACGTCGGATGGCCGGGCAAGGTTCATGACGCTCGCGTGTTCAGGAACTCTGGTCTGTTTAGACGGCTGCAGGAAGGTATTTACTTCCCGGACCACAAGATAACTGTTGGGGATGTGGAGATGCCTACAGTGATCCTCGGGGACCCAGCCTACCCGCTAATGCCCTGGCTCATGAAGCCCTATACTGGCGCCCTGGACACTGAAAAAGAACTCTTCAACTACCGGCTGAGCAAGTGCAGAATGGTGGTGGAGTGTGCTTTTGGCCGTCTCAAGGGGAGATGGAGAAGCTTACTCACTCGCTGTGATCTCAGCGAAACCAATATCCCCATCGTTATTGCAGCTTGCTGTGTGCTCCACAATCTGTGTGAGAGCAAGGGGGAGACCTTTATGGCGGGGTGGGAGGTTGAGGCAAATAGCCTGGCTGCTGATTACGCCCAGCCAGACAGCCGGGCGATTAGAAGAGCCCAGCGGGACGCGCTGTGCATCCGGGAGGCTTTGAAAGCCAGTTTCAAGGCTGAGCAGGGTACTCAGTGACTTTTAAGTTTGTGGACACAGAAGCAGAACTTGCCCCCGTTTCTTTACCCAGTTGCCGTCGACTATCCTCTCCAATCACATACCCCCTTCACCCCCTTCCCAAAAAATAAAATCTGTTCTGTTTTGTTAATGGACACCATTGTCTTTATTACTGTTTTCGCGGGAATGTTTTAAACCTGGGACGCAGACTGTGGCGGGGGGCGGGTTTAGTGTTGTGATGCAAATGATGCTTCTAAACTCCAGGAATGACAGGCTCCGCGGTGGTGGACTGGTTGTTTCAACGGAGCCTGCCAGCCCTCCTGGCCGGGACTGCGTGTATGTGTCGGCTATGTGACTGTCTTGCAGGGGGAGGAGGGTTACAGATCCCCTGCTGCGCGGCTCTGTGATCCAGGGTAAGGACCGCTGCATAAGATCTGTAACTGCCCTCCCCCGCCACCAAGTCACAGAGCAACACCACCCCCTCCACCACACAGAACATGAAAACCACCTCCCAGACTGACCAGGATAACTAGTCACTGCACTGTATATGTGCCCTGCTGCTGCACCTGCCCCCTGCTAAAGGTGACTGTCCTGTCCAATGACCAAGCCCCTTCCCCCCCTTCAGACAGACTCCCCTCCAAAAGAAGAGGATGGAAACAGAAATGAACAGAAACGTAATCTTTATTAACAACCGCACATGGAACGGGGGGGTGAAACTTGGACGGGGTCTTGTGTGAGGCGGGTAGGAAAGGACTTTTCAAATTTTGGGGAATGAGAGCCTTCTAGTGGTAGAGCAGTCCGCAGGGGTAGAGTGAAATTTTTCACGGCCCCTTCCACCCCTCCGTGTTTGGACTTTGGGTGAGGGGGGTATGGGACTTGGTGGTGGGGCAGGGCAGTTACAGAGAGACTGCAGCGGGGCTCTCTCCTCCTGCCTCCGGTCCTGCAGAACATCCACAAGGCGGCGGAGCGTGTCCGTTTGCTCCCTCATTAGTCCAAGCAGCGTTTGAGTAGCCTGCTTGTCCTCCTGTCGCCACCTCTCCTCCCGTTCAATGTTTGCCCGGTGCATTTGGGACAAGTTCTCCCTCCACTGTGTCTGCTGGGCTGCCTGTGCTCGGGAGCATTCCATTAGTTCAGCAAACATGTCTTCCCGTGTCCTCTTCTTCCTCCTCCTAATGTGCGCTAGCCTCTGGGCAGATGTGGCTGTGGGAATTGGAAAAAGGGAGTGAATTCCTGAGACAGAGCAATGTATCTGTGAACAGAGAACATAGTCTTTCTCTGTGAACAAGACCATGCAGAGCACCTATCACACGCGCACTGAGGACAAGGTCGAATTTTCGGCCCTCGCCTACCGTGCCTGCGGTCTTGCTGTGGCGAGCTGAGGAGCAGGGCTGGACACCGGACTTTGTCTAGCTGGCAAACATGGTAAGCCGTAGACTTGTGGCCGCTTAAAACTTTAAGAGTGGCACTGGCCTCCTTTCACATAGAAAGCAATGCGAGTCTCTGCTGGCAGCAATCCTGCAAGCATGAACTCTGGCCCTGTCCCACCCCCTCGCGGCTGTAAACCGCGTGGCTGTAAACCGGCGGTTGCAGTTCTGTAAAGGGACGGGCAAGCAGTCCCAATACTAACTTTCCCCTACCTAATTCACAGCAGGGAGTCATGCCAGACATCACCCTCCTGAAGGTCTCGGAGAGCCAGAAGGAGAAGATGCTCCGGGACAGCCTGCAGAAACCGGGGCCATTTGCTGCACTGCTCTGCAAGGCCATGATCCCGGAGTACCTGCTGGCGTTGTGGCAGGGAAACGTGTCCTACCACGGGGGGCCTAATAAGCTCTCCCTGCCCAGGAACCTGCTGATGAGGCTGGAAAAACACCTGCAGGAGGTGTATGAGGAGTTCTCCCCGGAGGATGTCGCCTCTATCCCCGGTTACATTGACCAGTTCTTGGCTTAGGTGCCCTTGGAGGGACAAATGACTGCAGGGTTTTGGGCACTATAATCATGAAGCGGACATTGTGCAATTTTTTGAAAATGGTTCGGACTATATATTGAGGCGCCCAAAGACAGACTAATCATGATACACTTTGCACTGATTCCCCTTTTGTTTGACTTTCCTGTTTACATGTTTTGAAGCACTTTACCCACTGTTAATATTTTCAATCTTCCTGTTTTGTTGCAAATAAATGTTTACATGTTTTAAATCACTTTAGCTACTGTTAATATTTTAAATATGCCAGTTATGTTGTAAATAAATGTTTAGATATTTAAAACACTTACTGCTTGATCCTTCCCCTGAATCTGTGTCTGGGGTAACGGCGGGGGACGGTTGGTAGGGGATCTCTGTCAGGGTGATGAAGAGCTCCTGGCTGTCGGGGAAATCAGCGGTGCCAGCGCTGTCGACTGCCTCGTCCTCCTCATCTCCTTCTTCATCTTCCCCGTCCGCTAACATGTCGGAGGAACCGGCCGCGGACAATATCCCATCCTCAGAGTCCACGGTCAGGGGTGGGGTAGTGGTGGCGGCCGCACCTAGGATGGAATGCAGTGCCTCGTAGAAACGGGATGTGTGGGGCTGGGATCCAGAGCGTCCGTTTGCCTCTTTGGTCTTCTGGTAGCCTTGTCTCAGCTCCCTGATTTTCACGCGGCACTGCGTTGCATCCCGGCTGTAGCCTCTCTCTGCCATGGCTTTAGAGATCTTCTCATAGGTCTTTGCATTCCGTCTTTTGGAGCGCAGCTCGGAAAGCACGGACTCATCTCCCCACACAGCGATGAGATCCAAGACTTCCCGATCCGTCCATGCTGGGGCCCTCTTTCTATTGGATTGCACGGCCATCTCTGCTGGAGAGCTCTGCATCGTTGCCACTGCTGCCACTGCTGCTGAGCTCGCCACGGTGTCCAAACAGAAACTGCGCTTCAAACTGCCCAGACAGGAAAAGGAATTCAAATTTTCACGGGGTGTGGCTGGTCAGAGCATCCGAGCTCGGACTGCTGTCCAGAGCGTCAACAGAGTGGTGCACTGTGGGATAGCTCCCGGAGCTATTAGCGTCGATTTCCATCCACACCTAGCCTAATTCGATATGGCCATTTCGAATTTAGCGCTACTCCTCTCGTTGGGGAGGATTACAGAAATCGATTTAAAGAGAGCTCTATGTCGAACTAAATGGCTTCCTGGTGTGGACGGGTGCAGGGTTAATTCGATATAACGGCGCTAAATTCGACATAAAAGCCTAGTGTAGACCAGGCCTCAGAATGCCAGAAGCACACTATCCATCAAATATATGGTAGACAAAGCTATGCTTTCGTCATTCCATGGGCTTCTTAAATTTTAATGTAGTAGACTGATAACGTCTCAGACATGTCAGATAATGTCTCTTGAGTCATCAGTGCCACTGCACCTTTGCTTTTATTTCTATGTTATTTAAAGGGAATAAGCACAATTCAAAAATATTATACGCACAGTGAAGCTGCCTATTTCACATAGGAGTTTTGCAGGTTCATAGCAAATCTACTGATTCATTGTATTGGTCTGGCTACTTGACTTGTTCTCACATCAAATAAAAACTGAGTCCCTGGCCATTTGTGGGCATAAAAGATTCCACGTAAAATTTACAATGTTGCTCCTCTGTTTTTATTGCATTCCAATTATATTCCATGTTATTACATCCTGCCTACTTAAAATCCCTGTTATTTCAATTAGATATGACATTCTCCTTCACATCCCTTCCTAAGATCTATTGATGCAGAATGGCTGGCACATTCCATCCTAAGAGGCACCTGAACGTCAGGGTGGTTGGAGAAGTAATCCCTAAACTCTGTAAAGCACTTAGAATCCTATATATAAATATGAAGTTATAATTTATTATTGCTGATGAGAACAGGACCCTAAATGGTTCATTTTCCAATAGATTTTCCTATGGAGCCCTCTTGTGGCTTTTCTGGATGTCTTCCTTTGTCACTAATCTTAATTTTGCCATGAAATACTGCTTGGCTTGCTACTGAGGACTTATAATACTCACCAATTCTCCAATTCTGGGTCTTGTTAGCACCCATACAGCTAGTGAGGAAACTCATGACACACCTTCCTTCAAGCAAACGGAATATAGTGACATGGGGTACATGGCTTCTCACACCGTATACCCTCTCTTAGCCAAGTAGGGCTGGTGTATAAAAATCAGCTGGAGGGCACCAGTGAAAGAAAGACCCCAACGCTTTTCTCTCTTCTGACTCAATGTGTCTTTGAAAGAGTCTAAAAGAACCTCCCAAGACTTTTGATATATCAGTTTATTTCCCTCTCCCTGACCACATGTGGAGATTCTCCCCATTTTATCTCTCTAACTTTCTCCTGTAAGGGACTGATCAGCCACCAGCCTGATAACTCAGGAGGAGCAGACAGCATTTGCTTCAGAGCCTCTTGACACCATTCCTTAATCAGTAGGTGTGCTTTGACATGGAACTCCTGCCTACCAGAGGCTGAGCAAGGAGCCCCCACAGTGCCTTTCAAATCTGGGAGCCAAGAAACAAAGGCAAGATACATTGATGGGAAATGAAGCTGGGTCTGGGTCTGGCTGGCAGGGCAGAGCAGAGAACATGCATCCCCCAGGCCAGACTAGTATGCCAGGCTGCTGCCTAGAAAGCAATGTGTAACTAAGAGGATCAAGGGCTCAGTCTATTTTACAGACTTTCTTGGCATTACTGAGAGAGATAATTGGAACATACACATTGATTGAGATAAGAAAACAATTTTTTTTTAAATTTAATTTGGATTTATTGCATTTGCTTCCCTAGATCATCATCTGTCTTGAGATTTGGATCAAATGAAAGGGAGCGTACTAAAATGAATAAGCTGTCAAACTGGCATACTTTTTCTTGTTACTCTTAACTTTTAGCATTCGTGTCAGAAATACAGCCTCCCTTCCCTATCTTGTAGGCCCTACCCCAGGGGTGGCCAACCTGTGGCTCCGGAGCCGCATGCGGCTCTTCAGAAGATAATATGTGGCTCCTGTTAGTAGCTGACTCTGGGGAAAAAATGGTGGTTGCTCAGCACCCACCGGCAGCCCCATCAGCCCCTCTTTCCTCCCCCAGCGCCTACCACCCACTGGCGGCCCCCCCGATCAGCGCCTCCTCCTCCCCCCATGCCTCTTGCCTGCTGTGATCAGTTGTTTTGTGGTGTTCAGGAGACTCTGGGGGGAAGGGTGGAGGAGTGAGGATGTGGCATGCAGTGCCCCTCCTTCCCCTAGCACCTCCCGCCCGCCGCGATCAGCTGTTTCACGGCATTGAGGAGGCGCGGGGAGAGGGGGAGAGGAGCAAGGACATGGTGCGCAGCTCCCCCCTCACTCCCCTAGTGCCTCCTCCCTGTGCCTCCCGCCCACTGCGATCAGCTGGTTTGCGATGCACAGGAGGCTCGGAGGTGGGGTAGAGCGAGGACACAGCTCACTCAGGGGAGGGGGCGGGAAGAGACGGTGGGGACATGGGGAAAAGGGTGGAGTGGGGGGCGGGGCCTGGGACAGAGCCAGGGGTCCAGTGCCCCCTGGCCGGCAACAGTGTCTCCTTGAATAAAGCACACAGTGCTTAGTGGTGTGGAAATTTTTAATCAAAATTTTTCTTACACCATCTAAGAATGGAAGGCAAGTGCAAACAGGAAAGAAAATACACAGATGAAAATCGAGGCTTACAACAGAAGTGGGAGAATAAGTACTATTTCGTTGAACGTAATGGTAAGGTCATGTGTCTTCTTTGCCAGACGTGTGTCTCTCAGTTCATACCTTCAAACTTCCAGTGTCATTTTGCTTCTAGCCATGCACATATGGATCAAGAATTCCCACAAGGTTCTGAACTCCACACTTTAAAACTGAAAACTTTGAATAAACAAACAGATGTAGAATCCAAGTTCTTCACCAGATTTGCCAACCGATCGCAGACTGTAATGTTAGCCTCCTGTTATGTGGCCTGGCACATAGCCTGTGCGAAAAAGCCCTACTCTGAAGGAGAGCTTATAAAAACGTGCCTCACTGATGTTATTTCAATCCTGTCACCAGAGAACAGGAATCTACAGAAGAAAATTTCTGGCCTGCAACTTTCACATCACACAATAGAACGCAGAATCTCCGACCCGAACAGTGACATCGAATTGCAACTGCAATCACAACTTCAGCAGTGTGAGTATTTGAGCATCACTTTGGATGAGTCATGCCATGCACAGGATAAACCTTATTATCGGTATTTGTCTGCACTGTGTCTGACGACTGTGTTGTAAGGGAAGAACTCCTCGATACCGTGTCACTAAAGGACAGAACTTGTGGACGAGATCTAAAGGAGGCGTTGACGTTGGTAGTTGTGAAAAGCCACTTGCCTTACAGAAGCTCACTATCATTGCAATGGATGGGGCTCCATCCATGTGGGGATCTGTGAATGGATTAGTTGGGCTTTGTAAGTCTGACAAGAGCTTTCCCGAATTTTGGACATTTCACTGTATTATTCATCGGGAGCAACTGATGTATATAAATCTCAAATTTGATCACATCATGAAACCTGTCTTGCACATTATGAATTTCATTCTCTCAAATGCACTCAATCACAGACAATTTCAAAATCTAATTGAAGAACTGGATGAATATGACTCCCCTGCCGATTTCACTGTGCAGTTCAATGGCTCTCGAGAGGTAACGTTAATTCCCGTTTTTTCGAGCTCCTGGAACCAGTAAAATTGTTTATAAAGGAAAAGCACAGAATACACCCTGAACTTACAGATCCTGGATGGGTTCTAAACTTGGCATTTCTTGCAGACATGCTGCTGCATTTGGATAAACTAAACGTGGACTTACAAGTAAAATTCCGATTGCTGTCTGATCTAGTGCAAGGCATATTTGCGATCCTGAACAAACTGCAGTTGTTTCACAGACAAATGCCTGAGGGAGAGCTGACATACTTTCCCTCAATGTCACAACTTCAAGCCAGATCAAAAGAAGATGCAGCAGAACCCCTAAAATGGAGCACAACTAGATATGCAAGCATGAGTAAAGATCTTAAGGACAGTTTTGAGGAAGGATTCCAAGATTTGTAGCAGAAAAGACCTTAGATCAGATTTCTGATTGACTCTTTTAGTGCTGAAGCCAATTGTCTGAAGCCCCCTTTAGTCACTGATGAAGCAACATCCCAGATGGAAATAATAGAACTTTTGGAAGATGACAGATTGAAATCTGTTCAGAAGACACGGGGGGACACTTACTTTCTGGAAATCTGTACCAAAGGATAAATACCCCAACATCAGAGATGCAGCCCTAAAATTAATCTAGATGTTTGCCTTGACCTATCTTTGTAAGTCTGTTTTCTCGACACTCAAACATGTGAAATCCAAGCACCGATCCATTTTGACAGACAGCCACTTAAGAGAACTGCTGCATGTGAGCACAACTGAACACAAACCAAACTTCAAGGAAATTGTTGAAAGCAAAGATTGCCAGAAGTCCCCATATATATACACACACAAACATATAGATATACATATATAATCATTACATATTACTGTGAGTCTTTGGCAATGTACATTGGTAAATTCTGGCTTTTTCTCAGGCTCAGGTTGGCCACCCATGCCCTACTCAATACAGAAAATTGTGCACACTTGTCCTACAGTGTCCATGTGCAATCCTTCTTTAGAGTGCTACAGCTGTATGACTCTTGCTAGTGTGTAAAATCCATGCAATGCATTGCATGACGGCGCTGGCAGGGTCTAGGGAGCCTCTTTGTCCCTCTGCACCTGTTCAGGAGTGAAGGAGGATACACTCTTGAGTTTTAGGAGAGGGCTGACTGATATACCTCCACCCCATCCCATGGCCTCAAGGGGGTGTGAGTGGATGGCTTGAGGCCAAGCTTTCTGGGCACACGCTATAGTGGATAGCAAGTGCTGGAGACGGGGCATAGATGAGATAGTGCTTCAGAGAACAGCGAACCCACACACCTCTGAGGCAACCTGCTCTGTGCCAGAGTGTTGATTGCTATTGTTCTGCTCCACCTTTCCCCTATCCTGGCACACTCTTGGTGAGCTTAGCCA
>NW_020664583.1:2941606-2950741 GCF_002925995.2 Terrapene triunguis
TGTTGCAGAAAGTGCCCAGATGCTTTGAAGATTAGAGAGCGTTAACTTACGGGAAACCAGATTCCAGCTCATCACATTTATAACCATAACTGGAGAATGAGGAAATGTCTCACCACCATGTGGAAAGTCCATCTCAGTGATGCTTCAGGACCATTTCCTGAATGGCTTTCAAAAACTTCTGAAGAAAAACAGCCAGAATTATCTGATGGCTGTTGCTATGTAGTAAGCTGAAGGCTGATTTTTAACTAACAGTTCCCTGATTAATAAGTGGTATGGATGTTCTGTGAGCAATAAATGTGTAAATAGATGAACCAGAGAGGTTTGGCTCAAATTACATTTAACTTGAACCATTTAAATGTTAACAGTCACTGGTAGATGAGGGTCTTTGTGTCTTGACACTTATTCATTGGGTCAAAATGTCCAACACGCATGCAGAAACCTAAAGCATAATCCACTGAAATGTGCATGACAGGTTTATACATGTGCAGCTTACTTACTGTTAGGGACTACACAATTCAGCTGTTTGTTGTTTTGTGTACTTTCCTCTTTGAGGCATTATAGAGAATCACATCTGGGGAGCCCTTAGCTAAATTGTGTGGCTTACCCATTTGACAATCTCCTTTTAAAATGTGTTTTAATGACTTTGTATCACTGAGAGCCCTAGTTCATACTAAGTAATACAGTTTTATTCTCCTTCTCAGAGATCAACAATTTGTGTTCACAGCCCTGTACTAAGATTCTTTTGGGTGTTATGTTTTATTTAAAATGTTGACCATGCAATTGTATTCATAATATAGACAACCCCAAGGCAGAATAGCTACAGAATATATCTTTAGCATCTGTGTAAGCCTTGGTTTGAGATACAGTCCTTGTTGTGAATCTGCAAGGAGGAAGTCAGCACAGGTGGATACACCTCTACCCCGATATAACGGGGGGAGGGGGAGAGAGGGGAAGCTGCACACTCTGGCGGATCAAACCAAGTTCGATATAATGTGGTTTCATCTATAAAGCAGTAAGATTTTTTGGCTCCCGAGGACAGCGTTATATCGAGGTAGAGGTGTATTTGCAGACCCATTGGGCTATCATCACAGCCAGCTTCCTTCTGGTGGCCTGTCCCTGGATCCTTGGAGATTATGTTAATTGGCCACTACACTCCCCATCTTTTACCTTCTGTGCAAGCTACTAGGTGAGGCAACTACCCCACACAATTTCAAGGCCTTCTATCCTGATCCGCCTACTTAGAGAAACAGGAGAGAGATGCCAAAATACATTTGTACTGGGCCACCAGGACAGATGCTGAAGCTCTAATGGCAGGACAAGTTAAGATTCAAAAGTATAACCTGATGATCAAAATATTTCTTTAGTATTAATTATTACCAGATAGAAGTGACGGAAAGTGCAACATTTATCTGAATGTGCAACACGTCCTATAGATTTAACTTTCATTCCCTTCAATTTGTGATGAGTAATGATGGAAATATTTGGGGCTGGGTTTTTAGGTAGAATGAGAAATTTATAGTTTTAATCTGCAGGGGTAAGCAATTAACTCCTTCCAAGCCGGTGTATCCTGCTAGTGATCGTAAATATTATTGTAGCGGAGTGGTTAACCTGATCCTGCCCTAAAGGGCTTAAAACAGCCCTGGGGGAAGGTGGTGGATGGGAGCTGCTAAGCTGGGCTGATTGGGAAGCAGCTGCAGCTGGGCCACACCCCAATCAGGCCTCAGCTGGCCCTATATAAAAAGGCTGTGAGCCAGAGGCCGAAAAGTCTCTCTCTGCATTCAGAGAGAGAAGGGTCTGGCTGTAGGGAGCTGAGACAGAGTACCTGAGAGGAGCAGGGCTGGGGACAGGCTGAGGAGCTGGGGAGCTCCAGCCGGGAAAGCACCAGGCTGTGGCCTAGTAGAAGGCCAAGGGGTACTGGGGGTTGCAGATGGCAGCCCAGGGGTAGGCCAAGGCAGCAGGTCCAAACCCAACCTTGCCTGTGATGAGTGGCCTATACTGCAGTCTGCCCAAGGGAACGGGGGCTAGTTGGTGACTGGCAGTGGCCTTATTCTGAGGCGAGGTAGGGATAGTGGGTGGGGGTTCCCCTAGTACTGAGGGGAACCCCTAGTACTGAGGAGTGTACTGCCAGGGGGCAGCACCCCAGATAAAAGGGCACCGGGGTCCGGGAGGGACACGGGGGTCAGAGGACAGGCAGATCACCAGCCTGCAGAGGGTGCTCCAGGACGCTGGAAGAGCTAATTCCCGAGACGACCAGCAGGAGGCGCTGCAGGGGTGAGTCCACCCCTCTACAATTATCTTATGGTCAGCATCATAACTGATCCTAGTTCCAACATCACATCTCTGGATATCACAACCACACCAAACAATAGAATCCTCCAAGGAATCTCTCATTTCTTCCTCCTGTTGCCAGTAACACAGTGGTTTCATGTGCAGAATATTTTTAGCCTCCCTAAAATAAAACTGTCAATAAAATATATGTACCTGTTTTTCCAGATAAAAGGCTTTCTTCCTTTAGTACATATTTTAATGTGACCCATTGTTCCCATATCCAGACAAAGCAAATGTACTAATAGAACTGTAGCTTCTGTTTCTGAATGATCCTAGACAAAACACTCTGAACTACGGGGGGTAAACCTGGAATCCTATCAAACTTCTCCACTTAGGAGAATGGTTCACTCTCTTTGCCAGTGTCCTTTTAAATCATGTTCTCAGTGAAAAATTATTGGAAGTCTCCTGTAGGCTCCTCTTATATTACTTCCCATAACTTCATTATTTGTGTTCAGAGACTTGGAAGGTCATTGTGACTTAAAAACTCATCTGGAAGCCTGAAGATGGGACAACATGTTTTAATCTCTAATGGGAATGTACAGTACACTGAAGTAGGCTAACTCAGCATAAGGCTTTGTACTTGGATGTCTAATTGTGTTTTTATCGAGGAGGAAGCATGAGCCAGTAGATGGGAAGTAGAAGACCAAAGTTGTATCCCCAGCTCTGAACTGAGTGGTCTCTTAAGCTTTCTGTGCCTTGTTACTCGTCTGTCAATTGGGAGTAATGGAGTAGTTGTACTTGTCCACCGATGTGAAGTGTTGAAATCTTCAGAAGAGAAGCACTGTCACAGCCAAATATTAGAACAATTGACGTAAATGGATGAAATGTCAGTTGCAGTTTAATATATAACTCTATAAGCAACATGGCTAGTTAATTTCTTTTACTTTAACTTATAAATGAGAGGGTTTTCTGCACTATTGCTTCATTCCTAAAACTGAGCAGCCACTGTCATCCATCATAATTGGATATATCAGCCTTTATTAAAAAAACAAAACACTGAATCCACCTTTACAAACAGAGTATCTTGAAATCTTTCTTTGCCCAGCACTATTATTTTTCCTGGATCATAAGAGCCTTGTTCCTGTGTAAAATAACAGTGGAGAATTACAAATAAAAGAACAAAGGCATGAAAAGGAAAGAAATCCTGGTGCTTTTAACTATCAAGTCACATCCCTGTTTCCAACACATCTGAGTTTGAACCCTTCCTGGTCATAAACAGTTTCTGTTAGAACTAGGCTGTCCACAAACAGAGGGAGTTTCATTTTAATTAGAGATCATAATTCAAAAACACCTATTGTCATTGTAAAATCTGGAATAACCTTAATCCAGAGATGGGTAAAACTCAGTGTTTTAACCACACAGATTAGAAGAAATAATAGAAATCTTATAAGGAGTCATTGGAAATGATAAAATGAAATAAAAGGATTGGGCCAGCATGGTCCTTACAGAATTTCAATATAATTTGTTGTCACTGAGAGTTCTGTACAGGAGGATTTTCAGAATCAGGCCCAGTCCTATGTGGTTGGGTTCTAGCGACACCATCATAGGACCCAACCACACCAGCCACACCATCAGGGGCTCATTCACCTGCACATCTACTAATGTGATATATGCCATCATGTGCCAGCAATGCCCCTCTGCCATGTACATTGGCCAAACCAGACAGTCTCTACCTAAAAGGATAAATGGACACAAATCACATATCAGGAATGGTAACATACAAAAGCCAGTAGGAGAACAATTCAATCTCCCTGGACACTCAATAACAGATTTAAAGTAGCCATTCTTCAACAAAAAAATCTTCAGAAACAGACTTCAAAGAGAAACTGCAGAGCTACAATTCATTTGCAAACTTAACACCATCAATTTGGGCTTGAATAGGGACTGGAAGTGGCTGGCTTACTACAAAAGCAATTTTCCCTCTCTTGGTATTGACACCTCCTTATCAATTATTGGGAGTGGACCACATCCACCCTGACTGAATTGGCCTTCAGCATTGGTTCTCCACTTGTAAGATAACTCCCTTCTCTTCATGTGCCAATATATATTTATGCCTATATCTGTAATTTTCACTCCATGTATCTAAAGAAGTGGGGTTTTTTAACCACAAAAGCTTATGCCCAAATAAATCTGTTAGTCTTTAAGGTGCCACCAGACTCCTCATTGTTTTTCTAAATTTATAAGAATGTAGTAAAACAAAGGATATTACAATAATGATTTCCCTTGGATTTATTGGGCCAAATTCTCTGTGGATGGGTAACTTTACTGGAGTTAAAGCAGCAGAGAATTTGGCCCATACGTATTTGCTTCCAGTGTTAAATTATGTGGAGTAATAATTCAGGAGTAGACAGCTGAGGATCTACCTTCCCTGCAAAAAGAAAAGTGTTTTTTACATGGAGACAGCTAACTTAAGAAAGCTCTCTCAGGGTACATCTACATGGGGCTAAAAGCCCTGTGGCATGGCTGCTGCTGGCTCAGGTCAGCTGACTTGGGTGTGGGGCTAAAAATTGCTGTGTAGATGTTTGGACTCGGGCTTGAGTCTGAGCTCTGGGACGCTGCGAGCGTGGAGAGTCCCACAACTGGGACTCCAGCCCAAGCCCAAATGTCTAAACAGCAATTTTTCAGCCTCAGAGCCCAAGTCACCTGAGCTGACCTGAACCAGCCACAGGTTTTTTATCCCTGTGAGTCATACCCTCAATGTAAATCATAGTGCAGATAAGGCACAGATAATTTTTACTTCAGTGTAGTTAGCTGACATAAACCCTGGATAAGGGTTCTAAGTACACCTCAACTAGCTATATTGAGGTGTAAATCTACCCCGGGTTTATGTCCTTTAAAATTTTACATTGAGTCTGCTATCTTGATGTAGAAATCACACCTTTTCTTGCAGTAAAGCCATAGCTCTTTGAGACTCTTGGCTTTAATTCATAGATTCATAGATTCTAGGACTGGAAGGGACCTCGAGAGGTCATCGAGTCCAGTCCCCTGCCCGCATGGCAGGACCAAATACTGTCTAGACCATCCCTGATAGACATTTATCTAACCTACTCTTAAATATCTCCAGAGATGGAGATTCCACAACCTCCCTAGGCAATTTATTCCAGTGTTTAACCACCCTGACAGTTAGGAACTTTTTCCTAATGTCCAACCTAGACCTCCCTTGCTGCAGTTTAAGCCCATTGCTTCTTGTTCTATCCATAGAGGCTAAGGTGAACAAGTTTTCTCCCTCCTCCTTATGACACCCTTTTAGATACCTGAAAACTTCTATCATGTCCCCTCTGTCTTCTCTTTTCCAAACTAAACAAACCCAATTCCTTCAGCCTTCCTTCATAGGTCATGTTCTCAAGACGTTTAATCATTCTTGTTGCTCTTCTCTGGACCCTTTCCAATTTCTCCACAGAATGAGTCTGATCATAGCTGAAATGTGAGGTTTGGGCTATTTCTGCAGCTAGTGTGTAGGAGGAGTTTGGTAAATTTACTAACATAGTGCATGCAGCATTTCCCCAATGTTATGATTTTCAAAATTTTATCATTAAAATATTATATTGTGCACTTTTCTGGGTCTGGCATATCAGTTATGCCAAATATTTACATTCACATTAAGCATTAATCCTAAACAGATTAAAAAAATTAACTGATCCATTGGAGAAGGAACATTTGTTTTGTATTGTGCCACTGTAAAATATACTACAGATATTTTGAACCTAGAGAATTTAAATGAAAAATATAGACCCTATCTGTAAACCTACCTACTTCAGTAGAAAACTTTTCATTTTTAAACCTTATGGCTGCAGTTCTTCTAGCAGTATATTCAAGTTAGTGCTATTGTTCAGGTAATGGAACAATAATTAACTTTCCTCCTTGATTTAAATTTGTCTCTTTTATGACCTGTATGCAATCCTGATGCTTTTACCTATCATTGTTCCTAAAGTGTGACAGTTGGAATCCTCCCTCATCATTAGCAGGTCTCATTAGAACAGTACAGCCTTTAGTATGCAGTTTCCCAAGTACTTCATAAACATTAATGAATTAAAGCTCCCAACAAGCCTATGAAAGGCAGGTAAAGAATATGATGTCAAACTAAAATGTAAAAATGTGGGTCACTGGCTCATGACTACCGATGTTATGGGGAAAATATGATCAAGTATTAGTGACAACTTACATTTATGTTATAACTTTCATCCTGAGGTATTCCACAGTGCCTTACCAAACAATATTCTGGAATCATGTTACCTGCCACTGAAATAAACCCAACTCCAGTGTAGAGTTTGTCAGAACCTGAAAGATTTTGAATTAGAATAAAAAAAAAATAGAAAATTTGAAATGTATTGCAAAACTAGAAAAATAGAAACATTTTGATTCAACCTTATCGAAATATTTTCATTTTAATAAGGTCAAAGTAGTTTCATTTTCACTTTATCAACATGAGTATATAAGAATATAATTTAATTAATTAATTATAATTAATTATAATTAATAAGTCCTCAATATGAGCTCTCAGTGCTGTGGCAAAAAGGACTAATGCAATCCTTGACTATATAAAAAGGGGAATAGCAAGTAGAAGTAGGGAAGGTAATCTTGTCTCTGTACACAGCATGGGTACGACCACTACTGGAATACTGTGTCCAGTTCTGGTGTCCACAAACTTCAAGAAGGGTGAGGGAATACTGGAGAGAGGTCAAAGAATGGCCACACCAGTGATCCAGAGGCTGGAAAACAAGTTTTATGATGTAAGGCTTAAAGAGCTCAACTTATCACCTTATCCAAGAAAAGGCTGAGAGGTGATTTGATCCCTGTGTATAGATATCAGAGGGGTAGCCGTGTTAGTCTGGATCTGTAAAAAGCGACAGAGTCCTTTAGGGGTATTCACCCACGAAAGCTTATGCTTCAATACGTCTGTTAGTCTATAAGGTGCCACAGGACTCTTTGTTGCTTTTTACAGATACTTACACATGGAAAAGATAGGATAGAGGGAGACTTTTCAACCTTGTTGATAAAGGCATAACAAGATCCAACTAGAAATTGAAGTTAGACAAATTCAGCCTTGAAATAAATGCAATTGCCTAATAGTGATGGCAATGAAACATTGGAACAAATTTCCAGGAGAGATGGTGTATTCACCATCACCATTAAAACCAGATAAGGGAGCTTTCTAAAAAATATGCTTTTATCAGGCTGGGTGGTTGCGGTGGCTCCTTCTGACCTTAGAATCTGTGAGTCTGCAAATTTATGAATCTCACTGATCATCCCCTTCCTTCATTGGCGATGGGTAGAACAGAATCGATAGCCTGCATTCTCCATTCACCATGCTCATAACACTTGCAACTCTGCATTATGACAGTGACTGTAATCAAATCTCCTTTACGGCTTCAACTGGTCGCATGCAGGAGTCAGAAAGGATTTTTTCCTCCCTGATGCAGAATCTCCTAGATGTATTCTCTCTCCTCCCCATCTTCCCTTTCTTCTAAAGTATCAGAGATTGGCCACAGCTGGGGATAGGTCACTCACAGGGGGTAATAGTGCTCTGAGGTGGTACTGTACTAAGAATCTTCTTTCTAGATGCCTGGCTGGTGTGTCTTGCTCACATGCTCAGGGTCAAACTGATCACCAGATTTGGGGTCAGAAAGGAGCTTTTCCCCCTGTAAGATTGGTAGAGATCTTGGAGTTTTTGGTTTTTTTGCCTTCCTGTGTAGCATGGGGCTTGGATCACCTGCTAGAATCACAGCGTCACATCCCACCAAATCTATTTCCTGCCTTTGCAGGGGCCTTGGGCATTGGTGGTACTTCAGACTCTTGTGTTTTCTGCCTATGGTTCACAACACTTCAGTCTTCTGAGGACTGAAATGCTTTGGTTTAACTAAAGTCACTGGGCTCAGTGTAAGGGTATGTAGGAGAAACTCAATGGTCTGTGATATACAGGAGGTCAGACTAGATGATCTAATAGTCCCTTCTGGCCTTAAACTCTATGAAACTATTAATTATAAAAGTCAAAATGTTTTGACTATTATACTATGCGATGCCATATTATATATCATGGCAGGACATTCTGATATGACATAATAGAGTCAAAACAGTTCCACTTTGATATTATATTTTATTGCCTTTTTATCTTATTTAATTTACATTGTATTATTTTTTACTATATATTATAAATTGTGAATTGGTAATTGGTTTTTAAATTGGCATTTTAAGTGGTACTTGGTATTCTAACTGGCAACTACTATTCTAATTGCTTATTGAGGCTTTTGGTTAATTGGTACTCAGCTTGCTCAGTTGGTATTTTAAGTAGTTATTTGTAATTAGAGTTCTAATTGGTAATTGACATTTGTTTAGTAATGGGTTTGGTAATTGGTAATGTCCAGTTGTAATTGATATTATATACAAATATAAAATAAAATAAACTGTGAGTGTGTGTGTGTGTGTGTGTGTGTATAAAAAATGGATAGTTAGGGAGCCAGCATCATACTGGAATATTGCCAAGATGTTGGACCTCTACTCTAAACAATCCTACTCTTGAGAAAAGTACCATGGGGTCTATAATGAGAACAAGGACCTCCAGGCTTGTCACATCCAATATACAGAATAATTCAAAGCTCTTTCAAATGTTAATTTCAGTTTCTTATGCATTGATCTACCTAGTGCTGTGAAATCAGCAAGCCAGCTTATTTCAAAGGAAATGTTTCTATTAGGGCTGTTTGAAAATTTTTCATCAAACCTGTTTCTTGACAGAAAATTTGTTTTTTGATAAAATACATTTTTTTCATATAAAGTGTTCTCTTTCTGTGGAAAATTTCAAATTTGAAAAAC
>NW_020664583.1:2953741-2977291 GCF_002925995.2 Terrapene triunguis
ACCCCTGGAGAGGAGACACAAATTAATCTTGGTAAACAGAGAGAAATGGTGGGGAATTATTTGATTTTCATTTACCTGTCTCAAAACTCCTCCTTGAATGGCTTCTTTTAAGTAACTGTTAAATAGTTTCTGCGGTTCCATTGGACTTAGTTAAGATAATTTACTTCTGCCCATTTATAAACTGCTAGGTTATACACAATAAACCAAATAGGATTCACTGACCTTTAAAAGAAAATTCTTTTGCCCATCTATAAGCTGCTTTAGTTATCTATGATACACTGAGACAGGACTCACTGCTGATTTTGGAGATAATATACAGTACTTCGGTCTTAACTTACCAAGAGAAGAGCACTGCCCCCAGGATAGATGCATTCTCAAAGGTGCAATGTCTCTTGAAAGCTCTCCACAGAGAGACATACAGAAGAGATTGTGACTGAATTAATCATTATTTATTGCTTTTTTTTTTTTACAAAAATATTATTTCATTTCCTTTCTTTAATAATAAAATAGTCACAGTGAACCACTGTGAGCATTCTGCTTGCCTTTAATCATGGGGGTTGCATTCCTGATCTGGCATTGAGAGGCAATCATTACGATTTGTCTCCCCATTTCTTGTTTCTCTCGACTATACATTTTTAGTAATTTGGGGAATAAAATTACTCTGGGCTCAACACCTTACAACACTCCTTTCTACTCTACAACATGTTTAAGTGCTTTCCTGATTTGGGAAGTTTTCATGAATTGGGACTAAGACTGGTACTTGGTCCTGCTACTGAATTTATATTTTCCCTTGCTTATCCTGTAACACATATAATCCTGGTTTATTCCCCAGATATTTAATGAAATCCATTACAACCAGTCTACAAAAATTTAGTGTTAAAATGAATAGTATTGTCATGAGGTATACCAACCCCACACTGGGCCAGAAGAGGTTAATGAAAGGCAGTGGGGTCAGTCAGCCCTACCTCACCACACCTGCACTTGGTATCAAGCTGGAGAAAGGAGTGAATAGGGTTGAACCCAGCTCAGAGAAGGAGAGAAGCTCTCTGGCCCTCCCTCAGAGAGAATAGCTGGGCAGAAATTGTGGCGCTGATTTGGACTGCTGGCATTTAGAGCCCTCCTGAAGGAAGGTATGTCTGCAACAGGGAGACCAAAGCAGTTGGGGTCAAGTGGGAGGCAGTGAGTCTGCACAAGATTCTCTGAGGTGGTGGAGGGGTGTACAAAGAGCAGGAAGACTCTGACTGAGCTGGGGCTGCTCTGCGAGGGGAATAGAAATAATTGTCCTGCAGCAGAACCATCTGGGTGGCAGAAAGTGCTAAAAAGCTCTGCAGTGAGCCTGTGGAAGAGGCTTAGAGAGGGAGGTGTTGATACACAGTAAGCCTGGGAAGGTGCTGTGGCAAAGGCCCAAGACAGGGCAGGGTAGAAAGTGGTCTCGGGAGGCAGCAAGGGATCTGTGTAGTCAGGCCTTGGCTGCTTATTCAAGGGTTCCCTGGACCCAGAACGCAGAGAAGAGGGAGGGTTTGGGTTCCCTTACCAGCCCACGGAGGCAGTGCCGGCTCTGGCTTTTTCGCCGCCCCAGGCGAAAAAGCCTCCGGACCCCCCCCCCCCCCCCCGGCGGCCAGAGCGCCGCGCCGCCGCCCCCCTCCAGGTGCAGCCCCAAGCACCAGCTTGGGTGCCTGGTGCCTGGAGCCGGCCCTGCATGGAGGATGATGGAGATGGAACCCCCTGACAAGAGATATGGACTGTTGAAACCCCTGGTGCCAGTGGTAACAACTAGCGAGCCTGGAGGCAGACCAAAGGCCAAACATGTGGTTGATGGAGTACTGTTTTTTGGACTGTTGGCATACCCTAGAAGGGGTTGGAACTACATGTCACCCAGCCAGAAGGCCAAAGTGCAAGAAGATGCAGCCTCTCACATGGCCAAAGTGGCTACTAGCAGGGGACTTAAAAAGGGGAAGTCTGGTATGCCATGCCCAGCCAAATGGGGACACGCCAGCTAGCGAGTCACACTTATACAGGTATAAATTGTGAGGCTGTGGGTACATCTTGCACTGTTCAAGTGGGAGAAGTTCTTTAAAGGCAGTTTCAAATAGCTATGTGGTGGGCTTCTGAAGAGAGCTGTGAGCAGAGCAATGTTTCAAAATGAACCAGGATGTCTGAAACTTGCACCATTTCGTTTCCCAGAATGGGTTAATTTTGTGTCTCCAGGCAAGCATTCGCAGTCTAAAAGTTAAGACTGAACTCCTGTGTTCCGCAGATGGTGTGCATCATATCAGATGAAAGTGTGTACACCCCATGCATGCACTTGACATGGATCATATGTACTATTTGCTGCATCCCCTTAACAATTGCATCATATCATCAGTCTTCACAGCTTGTGATGAGCCTTGTTTTCTCAGTGAATGGCTAGGGATGACAAAAGTGTTGGCATGACAACTACTGCATAGCTGAGAGGAGTGTTCAGAGGGGGAAAAAAAGGCCAGACATACAAAAATCAGGTAAAAATCAAATTGTAGGTTCTATAGGTTGTTTGATGATGGCATAAAATATTAATCAAATTAAAACAATGACCTTTTGCCATGGTTATGGGGTTAGCCGTGCCTCTGTCCCTTTTCAAGTCTCTCAAGGTATGGGTTTTTTATCCCTGTGTAGGTATAACTGTCCCAGGTCAGCTGACTTGTGCACCTAGGGCTTGGTCTCTGGGGCTTAAAAATTGCTTCATAGACATTTGGGCTCTGCAAGGGTGGAGGGTTCCAGAGCTCGGGCTCCAACCCAAACTTGTACATCTACACAGCAATGTTTAGTCCTGCAGCTTGAGACCTGCAAGCCCGAGTCAAGTGACCTGGGCCAGCCATGGCTGTGCTGCAGGGCTTTTATCCTGTGTAGACATACCCTCAGTGTACCCTCCTCAGGTCTTGGGCTCGGCCCTAGTTGCTTCAGGGTAGAATTTCACAGTTCTCTCACTCTTTAAGTGGGACCAGGGTCAAACTACCCTCATGTATACTAATCACCCCTGTGTTTGCTCCCTT
Organism: Terrapene triunguis; assembly: GCF_002925995.2. NCBI lineage: Eukaryota > Metazoa > Chordata > Testudines > Emydidae > Terrapene > Terrapene triunguis. The sequence goes on from NW_020664583.1 coordinate 2,956,771, forward strand.
CGGGAACCTGTTGACTAGCAGCCTTCTTAAAATAAAGTATTATTTGTTTAGCAGTTGGATTAAGAATTTTAAAATAACCTGTTGCAGGTCAATCTTCCCTGAAGTACTACCATTCCATCCTGGTGACCTAGATACCCATATGACTTCTTGAGTCTGAGGCCATGTCTACACAGGAAAGTGAAGATTAATTAAGTAAAGGTGTGACGTTAATGCATTCAAGTTAAAATATGTTATACCTCTAAGTCCCTGAGTGTCCCAGTGTGAACAAGCCCTGAGTCTCTCTCCCCTCTGCACTCCCGAGAGTGTCTCTTAAGACCCTGCTAAGTTTCTTTGTTCTCCAGTGCCTTGTCTTCACTAGGAAAAAGATGTTCTTACCTCACTTTAGCTAACCTGTGGTAAATAACACAAGGGTAAAATCCTAGGGAAGACCAAACAGTTTGTAGTTTTAACATGAGTTAGCAGTTGAAGGTAAGCCCTAGGCTCCCCCATATTGAACCCGCTAACACATATGACAATTACAAACAGCCTTGTCTTCACTAGGATTTTACCTCAAATTAGTTAACTTGAATTACAAACACACGTTATTTTCCATAGTGAATATAAGACCCAGAAGTTTCAAGAAGTGGTGGGGCTTGCCCACCCAGGTCAAACTAATTATATAGGCTGTGCTGCGGGGGGGGGGGGCTAGAGTAATCGGAGGTAATTGTTCTGGCATTGTCTCTTAACAACCCTTAAGTGGAAGTTGCTAGGCAACCATTGTGAACTATTTCTGCCTTCTGGCCGGTGGGATGAACTTAATCAGAAATATTTGTGCAGAAAACCATGCCAGTAATAGGGCAAGCTACAGTATTCAAGAGCATCCCCATAATTGTTACAGTTTTCATGTGTGATAATGAGATCCATGAGATCATAGAATTTAATTTCATTGAGATAGGATACTAAATGAAAATAGCTAAAAATAGAGAGGCCACATTAAATCATTGGGACACTGTTCTGCCATGAGATATTTTGTCACAAAGTTTTTTCCATTTTGCATGTCTATCCTTGGATTTTAGAGCTCTACCACATAACACATGTAGAATGAAGCTGGATGATTTTTGCACTACAAAATGACATTATCTTGGTTAACAGTAGTAAATGCAAAATGAGCCAATTTAAAAAGGGAGATTGATGGTGAAGTTTTCTTGAAAATAGTAATCCACTTTCTGAGTGAGTAGAAGCCATGTTACTTCCGAGCAATGACTTCAGCGTATCTGCTCTGAAGTCAAAGTAGTGCACCTGTTCTGAATGCTGCAGGCTTGAAAAGGCTTTGGAAAAGCACAGAAAAATATCCAGCTGCATTTTGAGGTTAACCACAGTTCATATTTCAAAAACAACTTTCTCTCTCTCCTCTGCAGAATCCAGAAATTTTCTGTATATAGTCACTTGTACTTTTCATAATTTGCTGCAATTTATTTTGTTGACATTTTATTTTACATTAGTGAAAACAAATGTGCAGTATAATCATCCCATTATGATACAGAAATCTCTTCCTATTTATGGCTTGTCTTTCAAACTGTATTAGGGAAAACAGTGATCTGATAGGCAACAATTGGTAATAGAATAGAACTTTCAAATCACATTGCTACAGGAAATGCTCTCCTTACAGGTTCAAGCTGCATGTGAATTGTGTAATGGAATGAGAAACATTTGCGTGTTAAGGAAAAAGCTCCCCTGTAAGGCTGGGTCGATCTATCTGAGTGCTTGTAAGTAATTTCTTGCTAATTTAACTAAGAACCCTTCTTGTTCATTGGTGCATCAAATTAACAAGATCTGTCATTAGATTTTAATTTCTCCACAAGAAACATCTTCTCCTGAAGGTAATGGCATGGTTTTCAAAAGGGCTGAGCCCTCAGCACCTCCCAGTGAAGTCTAGGATAATTATTTGGTGCTAAACATTATTATTAATTATATATATATATATGAAGCTCGTTTTTTCAGGTGCCTAAATATGGAGTGGTTTAATTCTTAAACAAAGCAAACAAACAAAACCCCACCTTCTTTATAGGTAGAAAAGAGAGGAATGAAATAATGAGTAAAAGGCTGGGGAAGATTCTACGTCTAATGGTCAGAATGAGGGCTAGGAGACAGGAAACACGTTTTATTTTTAGCTGTGCCATGACCCAATATTTGAGCATGGAAAACTCATTTAACAGTTTGGTGTCTCACTTTCCCCACGGGTAAAACTGAGATAGATAGATTAGATATCTAATCTAGGGTTACCATAATCCAGCAAGCAAAACAGAGGACGGGAGGAGCCCCGCCCCTGTCCTGCCCTAGCCCTGCCCCATCCTGTCCTAGCCCCGCCCCTGCCCCCCACTCACCCCCTCAGAACCCCCAACCCTCCCCCCGCTCCTTGTCCCCTGACTGCCCCCTCCTGGGACCCCTGCCCCTAACTGGCCCCCTAGGACTCTACCCCCTACCTAAGCCTCCCTGCCTCTTGTCCCCTGACTGCCCCCTCCTGAGACCCTCCCCCCATCCTAACTGGCCCCCTAGGACTCTACCCCCTACCTGTACCCTGACTGCCCCAACCCTTATCCACACCCCCACCCCCAGACAGACCCCTGGGACTCCCACGCCCCATCCAACCACTCTCCACCCCCTGACAGCCCCCCCCCCAGAACTCCCGACCCATCTAAACCCCTCTGCTCCCTGTCCCATTGACTGCTCCGATGCCTCTCCCCAGTCCTGCCCCCTGACAGGCCCCTCTCCAGAAGTCCCAAACACCCCCCCCCACTCCTTGTCCCCGACTGCCCCCTCCTGGGACCCCTGCTCCTAACTGCCCTTCAGAACCCCACCCCCTACCTAAGCCTCCCTGTTCCTTGTCCCCTAACTGCCCCCTCCTAAGACCCCCCCCCAAATGCCCCCCAGGACCCTACCCCCTGCCTGTACCCTGACTGCCCAAAACCTTATCCACACCCCCAGAAAGCCCCCCCGAACTCCTGACCCCCCCCGTCTCTTGACTGCCCCCTCCAAAACCTCCCTGCCCCTTCTCCGACCCCCTGGCCCCCTTATTGCTGGCCTTTCTTCGCCTAATGTCTTGGTGAACTTGCTCAGGAACTGCCTGAGCCGCTCGTCGGCATGCTGGGCAACAGTGGGGGAGGAGCTCCAGACTGCCGGAGCCGATCTGCGAATGCAGGGAGGGAGGGAGGGAGGGAGTGATTTCTGTTGCAGGGGAAGCGGAGGAGGAGCCCTCTCTGGCTGAGTGTCGGAGCCCCATGTAAGTGGCACCATCCGGCCGCATGGGGGGGGAAGTCCGGACATTTACAAATTCCCCCCGGACGCTATTTTTAGCTTAAAAAGCCGGACATGTCCGGGGGAATCCGGACGAATGGTAACCCTATCTAATCTATCTATCTATCTTTGCAAAGAGTTCTGAGAACCTCAGCAGAAAGCGAAACTCACTGAAGTCAACAGGAATTGTTCCATTGGGCTTTGGATCAGGCCCTAAATAAAGAAGACCTGCTATTAGGTTTTTGTAGAAGCAGAAGAGCCAGAATTTCTAAAGAGAAACACTTTTCACCCAAGATTTCTAGCCTAGTTTTATAGACCGAAAAGGTTCAGGTAGTTCGAATAAAGATTCAGATATTTTGGTGCTTATCCAAATCAAAGCTGAACTCCAAATCGTTAAGATTTTTCCCATCATTGCTAAGATGATGTATTATTGCTAATAGGATGGTGCTTTGCCATCACTAATAAGATGTTTTTGATGCGTGGCGTTGCACTCTTTTAATTTTCCCAGTGTTCAGAAACAGCTTTCTTTTCCCAAGAGCAAAAGCACAAGAGCGAATCAATTAAAATGTTGCACTCTATGACCATAGCAATTACAGTTCTAAAATGTGATAAAAGGGATATTGGAGAACAATGTATGAAGTTGTTATGGCAACTGATTAGCATTTGTGTATCTCAAACTGAAAACAGTACGTTAAGCAAACAAAAGAAGCCTAATTCCCTGGCTAATTAAGCGGCCTGTCAAGAATGGTTACTCTGAAATGTATTTGCCCTTCTCCCCTTTTCTGAAATCAGTACTGTCTTTTAAATATCTCCCTGATGGTAATAAAATATTACCTGATTAAAAAAGAGAGCTGATACTGATTAATTTCCTAGCTCTTCTTTAAGGTAGCTCACAACCGCTGTGAGTTTGGTGCTCTGATCACACAGACCATCCCACCCCTATGCTCCTCCTTAGAGTTCTCTTCATGTCAGACAATGGGGAATCAAAATTCTTTGAGAATCCTGCTCTCCCAAGTTCTTTGCTGTGCAAGATTCTTGTTGATTTTACTCCCTGGCAGTTCTCAAGAGCAAAACTAGCAGGATTTGTGGCAGGATGGTGAGATGGGCTTGCATACCTTTGTATTCTGGCAAAGCGCATGTTGCACTGGGTGTGCTTTTGTTGAATCACTATCTAGCTCAGGAACTATGATTTTAGTCTACCACAGATGCAGTTTGCATGGCTGATTATATCTCCTTTGCTCCGTATCAGGAAGTGTTTTAGTTTAATCTATTTTTAAAGGCAAATTAATTAGTAGTAGTATCAATCTTGACAGCATCCTCTTAAATATTACCAAAATAGAGTCCCATCCTGCAATGTTTACTCGAGTCTGTAATACCTGCTCATTAGGGTGACCAGATCAGCAGTATAAAATATCGGGACGGGGAAAGCAAAAAAAAAGGGGGGGGGGTGGAGCAAAAAAGAAAAAAGGGAGTTTAAAAGGGGCCGGGGGCATTAGCAGGCCGCGGCCGCATGCGCTGCCCTCTCCACGGAGCCTCCCACCCCCCGGCCCGCCATGGGCATATACGGCGCTCGGTGGGTCCGGACGGGGGCAGCACGGAGTGGGCAAGGGCCGGCGCGGGCCGAATCCCCACTGCTGCCGGGGAGCCCCGCGCCTCTCCCTCCAGCTCGCGGCTGCGGCTCCTTCCCGGCGGGACGCGCCTCCCGCCGCCCGGCCACATGCGGCGCGCGTCCCCCGCGCCTACTCTCCCTCCCGCCGGGAAGGAGCCACTGGACGCGCGCCGCATGTGCCCGGGGCGGGCCGGGGGGGCGCGTCCTGCCGGGAAGGAGCTGCAGCCGCGAGCGGGAGGGAGAGGCGCGGGGCTCCCAGGCAACAGCGGGGATTCGGCCCACGCCCCCGTGCTGCCCACCTGGCCCCTGCCCGCTCCGCGCTGCCCCTGCTCGGACCCACCGCACTGCCCCGCGGGTTGCAGGGCTGGAGCAGCCTCCAGGCTGCGCTCCTGGCCCCGGCCCCGGCCCCCATGTGCAGTGGCCTGGGGGCCGGGCAGGAGCCTTCTGGCACGGTGGGGGGCTCAGAGCTGAGCCCCCCTGTCTCCCTCCCTTGCCCGCCCGGTGCCTGGGTGCCGGAGCTGACTCACCAGCTCCAGGATCCAGGCACCGCCGCCACCCCCTCCCTCCCAGGCTTGCGCTGCCATGCTGCAAGCCTGGGAGGGAGGAGGAAAGCTGTGTGGTTGGGGAAGAGGCGGGGCCAGGGCAGGGATTTGGGGAGGGAGCCAATAGGGGAAGGAGGGGGCGGAGCCGGGGGGGTACGAGAGTCCCTCCGGGAGGGCAAAATTTCTTTTTTGTCCAGTGTCCCGACCAAACATTGGTCGGGACACGGGACAAAGAAGCAAATATCGGGACAGTCCCAATAAAATCGGGACATCTGGTCACCCTACTGCTCATGTAAATGGTCCCACTACAGTCTGCCTATCTGTCTGGATATGCTTATAATGGTGATATCTGAGTGCACAACAAAATGTACATAGATCCAAATGTATGGTCCGCTTGAATTCTGTCTTCTTTGCCTATTTCTAGGATCATGTCAATGGGGCTACTCATGAGTAAGCATTGCAGGACTGGACCTGGAACTCTCTTTAATGCATTTTTTATTTTATTTTTTCCAGTTGTTGAAAGTGAATATTGTTCTAGTGAAACTACAGGATTGACAGCCTTGGAGAGTGAAGGCTGCTCTTTAGCCATAGAAAAGGGGTGTCGGGAGTAAGGCCCTGCACCTGCACCTATTCAGTACTCCTGACAGCATAATGAGTCAGCTCGGCTGCCTGACGGACAGCCCTGCCTGACTGGCTGAAAAAGCCAGCAGGCTGGTTCTTAAGCTCAGCAGCAATAGCTTTGTGGCTGCTCAGTGCACACACCTGCTGATTCTCTGCCTCCTTGTGCTGGCCTCACTCTAAGCCATGCACCCAGCCTTGTTCCTGTTTTGGGGCAGGTCTACACTTACTTCCTGGTCCGGCCGTAAGCAATCGATCTTCTGGGATCGATTTATTGCGTCTTGTCTAGACGCGATAAATCGATCCCGGAAGTGCTCGCCGTCGACGCCGGTACTCCAGCTCGGCAAGAGGAGTACGCGGCATCGACGGGGGAGCCTGCCTGCCGCGTCTGGACCCGCAGTAAGTTCAAACTAAGGTACTTCGAATTCAGCTACGTTATTAACGTAGCTGAATTTGCGTACCTTAGTTCGAAGTGGGGGGTTAGTGTGGACCAGGCCTTGGAGCCAGCTCTGTTCCTGCCTTCCCTGACTCAGGTAATCCGGTTCTGACCTTCTGCTCTGATCCCTGGCTCTGACTCTGCTTTGACCTTGGGTTCTGGCAGTCAGACTCTGACCACTAGGCCTGACTATCCATGATCTGGTCCCCTTATTAGGGGACCCGAACAAGAATACAAGCTTTGCTCAGGCTGCCCTGAGACTTGTGGGTCTCAAACACTGTTTTATAAAGAGCATTTCTGGTAATGAAGAGGGCATTGCAATCTCTATGACCTAATCAGACTACCAGTGAGTATTGGCTGAAATAGTGGTTTGGTTTCCTTCATTTTAATGTATAACATACTGAATTTATTTGGGCATAGAACCTCAATGCTAAATTGGTTGTTTCAGAATGATGTACTGTAAATCTTGGACCTGCATATCATTCATGCTTTTATCAGGGCCGGCTCTAGGTTTTTTGCCGCCCCAAGCAAAAACAATTTTGGCTGCCCCCCCGCTTTTTTTTGTGGCTTTTACATGTTTGTACTTTGCAATGTTTCTGTTTTGTTTTTTGACTGTTTAAAATAAAAAAAAAAAAAATGAAAACAGACTTTGTAGTTAGTGAAATAAAAATTTCCTACTAGTGTACTCATTTAATTTTAAGCATTGAGAAATGTTTGAGAAATGCTTGTCTTGGTCTAATCAACTACAAATAATTTACATTCTGAGTCCAACTTTTCAGTATAAGTGAATCTGACTTTTCTCAAAGTTGTGTGTGTGTTTGAAAGAATAATTTCCCCCATTTTCTAAATATATTCTCCTGTTCAGCACTTTCTTTACCAAAGTGATAGAATCTGCCAACCCTATTGCTATTCCAGTGCCACATTTCCATGCTATGCTAAGCCAGTCCTTCTGTAGGGAGTATTTCTTGTTAGTATGGCACAGGAAAAAAGGAAAAGTACACACAAAATCTGTGGAGGTTCCTTTGCTCTGGTAGGAGAGGGAAAAAATAACTGGCAACTCTGGTTCATAACTGAGATCAGATTGATTGTAGTAACAAAGCCCAGTAAAGTTTAAAATGGATTTAAGGTTAACAGTGTGGCCTTGTAAAAGACCATTTGAGCTTTTTGAATACAGTCTCTGGCTTTTGTCCTTTTGGGGCACAACCTGAAAGTTACTTGTTATCTGTATTTATTTTTTGGAGTTCTGATCTCAGAGCATAAATTTTTGAAGAATATATTGGTACATCTGTAAAAGAGTTTACCTTTTTTGTTTAATCTTTAAAAAGCTTGCATTTTTAAAAAAAGACTCCTTTTTCCATTTATATTGTAAGTGTGATTTCCTCAAAGGACGGAGTATGTATTTGTTTTATTTTACTGAAGTTAAATATACATTGTCCTCTTTCAGGTAAGATCCTATTCATGTGCTAGAGCAGCTTATATGAAGGAAATATACATATAAAGCATTTAAAGAACACAGTAAAAGCATTTAACCATTGTACTGCTGTTAAGTAGTATTGAGAAATATATTGTGGTTTCTGAGCATTTATTAGAAATTTAAACATTCTTAATATTCATCTCATTAAATATATGTCCTGGGAATGAAGTTATTTTCACATAAGAAGCAGAGCATAGAAATGTGTGCTTAGGGTCTGATCAGAGGCTCACTAAAGACCATGGAAAGACAGCTGCTGACTTCAGTGGGTTTGGGATCAGCCTCTTATAGTCCAACCTTGTTAACTAAATTAAAATTCGATAAGCCTGGTGGTAAAATAGGCTCTGGGGAGCTTTCAGTCCATTCTGAGGCTCTCCCTCTGTCTCATTGCCCACTGGAGTGCTCCAGGTGGGACTGTCTCGAGGGTCCTCTAGGGAGCTGCCCACTGATCGCGAACTGCACCCAGTGTTGGCACTAAAGAGGCAGCATCAATGTGCTTGTCTTGCAAACAAACTGCAATAGGGCAAAGTTTGGGGCAGGGGTGGGGGGGGGCACCCTTTGCTAAACTCCCTGGATCCCTGTGCAGCAATTTGGAAAGCGAGGTTAAAGCAAGAGGAGTCTGACAGCGTGTGTGAGATTCTCACAGGCTGGCATCGCTGGCGTGGAGGACAGCTCTGCACCGCCAAGTCTAGCAAGCAGCTAGAGTGGAGGAGGCAGTGGCAGGGGCTGTGCACAAGGCTGCTCAGCATGGGCAATTATTGCTCCCGCTGTTTGGACAAAGACAAAATCCTAAGAAGGGAAAGGGTGGCGGATTTGGCAGCCCAGGAGCGGCGGCTGCGTTGCCTGCCCGGAGCCGGGCTCGTGCGGACTGAGCTGGGATTCCCGCCCCCCTCCCTCCCGCGGGAGGCTGGTGCTGGGCAGAGGTGTCAGGCACCTGCCCGGGGGTGGGCTTGGCTCAAACGCTGGAGCCCCAGAGCCACTGGAGACGGGAACCCTCAGATCCGCTTCAGCGGCCAGGGGCTGCTCCAGGGAGGGGACCTGCCTCCCCCTGCACGTGCCTGGACGGAGCTGGCGCTGCTGCCTGGGTCTAGCTGCCGCCTGCTTCCCCAGTGCATGGGCCTGTGCCCAGGTGCAGCCGCCTGACAGGAGCAGCCCATGGGCACGGGCTTGTGCCAGGGCCGTGCTTGTGCAGCTGCCCGGCGTTAGCCCATAGGCTGAGCTGCTGCCCGGAACTAACCAGCCTCCTGCGCTGCCCATGTGCTCCAGCCTGCACCTGGGCGCCATTGCCACTGCTGGTTGGGACTAGCTGCCTCCTCCCCCAGTGGATGCTGCTGGAGACCGGGAGGAGCACGCAGACGGGGAGGGGGGCTTCTATGGCCACTGGTGCCAGAGTGCCTGTGCCCTCTGCACTCACCAGCATGCTTTACTTGCAGATGGTGATCCTGGCAGGGACTTATTACTTCGAGTACACGGACACCTTCAAGGTTAACATGCAGGGCTTCTTCAGCTAGAGGGCTCCTACCCAGGGCCAGCTCTAGGTTGCCGCCCCTGGAAATGTGCCGCCCCAAGCATGTGCTTATTTTGCTGGTGCCTAGAGCCCGTCCTGGCTTTTATTTTTGGGTGGGAGGGGGATTTTGAATTAAAGAGAACAAAGATCACATTCTCAGTGTTGCAGTAAAAGCTTTCCTTCGAAAAGCAAATGGACCACATGGGCCTAATTTTCCAGAGTGGGGCAAAGGGAACATAGGGGGCCTGATTTACACTTAGAGTTTGTCATGGAATTGCCCTGTTTGAAAGGCTCTTTCTTCCCACGTGGAGTACAGCATTCCTCCTTTCCCCTTCCATACTAGAAAATTTTATGTTACAATAGAGTGTGTCACACTGTCTAGCACTCACAACCATGAGTGCCTACCTCAGGGAAGATTGTCAAAAATAGGGTAGACACCTCAAACTGGTGATGTGGTTGAGAATTAGATTTCACCATGCCAGTAACAAATGTAAACTCCTGGATCACTATAACAGTCTTAACATGGAGTTCTAGACAATCCCCTTAGACTCACCAGTCTACCTGGCCACCCAGACAAACTGGACTTAGTGATAAATGGTTATTTACACACATATCACATCACATTCAGGTTGCTTCCAGTCCCAAGAGACCAGTCACTTACCCCAGATCAATTGGTACCCTAGATCTTACACCAAAGACAATGCCTGTAGCCAATTCTGTAATGAACTATCTAAAGATTTATTAACTAGGAAAAAAGAATAAGTTATTTATGGGTTAAAAAAGCAAACATACATGTACAAATGCATTACCATCTGAATCCTGAGAATGACAGAATTGTAGTGACCTGTCAATTCAAAGTGTCTTTCAGGGCAGACTCAGGAGACAGCCCCTGGGGGTGTCTGGCCCTTCACCTGGAAAATTTTTCTGTGGCTTTGTTTTGTTTTATTTCCTTCATTCTGCTTCCAAGCCCAAAGGAAGAGCTTTCTTGCACATAGCATTTCCCAGGTGTGATAGGGCCATTAAGCAATCCTTTTGTATTGTGGTGCTCCTTGATGTGGTGGCCCATCTGATTTTGATAGCCCTTCTGGATGGGTGGGGGAGGGGAATGATTCTCATGCCTGAGTTCACAAGTTCAGAGCAGACATTTTCAGTTATAAAGCAATACATGCATATTTCCTTAAAGCATGGAATACAGACATTACAAGTGAGATTAATGCATGCAGCAATTTACAAACATTCCACAGAGTCTAACGACTAAATACACTTTTAAAGACTAATACCTATTTTGGGCAAAACTAACATATAAGTGACCTGGTCTGGCCTCCAGCTAGGAGACTATCAGCTCTTAGCTAATGCCTGCAGCCTGGGCAAGAGTTGGCATCTGGCTGGCCAATGTCAGAATAGGTCTTTCTTTCAGCAGCGGAGTTGAGGTTTCTTTACATAATGCAGAACGGTATCAAGCAATTCAGCAGAGGAAACGTCTCCTAACACACAACATGTTGTTCTGTCCTTGGCCAGTGCCTCCTTGCTGTGTAGTTATGGCCGTATTTTTGAATTGTGTTGCAGAGAACCTATCTGAATGTACACTAACAACCACTATGCTTTGTAGCAAAGATGCAATGTAAAATAAGCCATACAGTTTCTGTATGTTGTACACATGCATTTAATAAACTGCAGTGCATTGGTTGGTCACTGGGAAAGTTTGCGGGTGGGATTAAGATGGTTTCCTGCAGCTTTCAAAGTAAATATTCAAGTGATGATCTTTGACAAGGCCTTTGCAGTCTAAGCTAGCAGTTTGGCTTTTGTGACTAATGGAGCCTTTACACCATCTCTTCATAACAGTTTTGAAAGCTGCCTGGAGATAACAGCTGGCTCATGTAATTTCACTATAACTGTTTCAAAGTTCCTCCACTCCTCTGAGATAGAAGCAAAAGTACCCACATCTTAATTTGTCAGGGAAGTTCATTGATCCTCACTTTCATGAGCACCAAACAGCACTGGCTGGAGCCAGGCAGAGTTCAGGGAGCTAGTGCTTTGCAAGCTGCTATCATGCAGCTATACCAGTGATCATCAGTTCCGATCTGCAATAACTCTTCTATTCAGATCCTGAGCTTCTCCTCGGCCATACTTTTTACAAGCAAAACTCATGATTTCAAGGAGAACCATGTATGGGTAAGGAGTTCAGGATTTGGTTATCATTATATGGAAAACAGTGAAAAGCAGAGTAAATCTCCCCTCGGTACCTACATATAAGTTCTCCTATACTTCGATTTGGTTTGTGGGAAGAAAAATAATAGCATTCTACGGGTTAAAGAGAGAGAGAAGAGGACTTAAACCTCTCTCAAAAGTTTACTATCAAAATAGAAATGGGGCCAAAATGCTGGCGTGAAGAGAAAATAAAAAGCTTTAGTCTCCTGGCTTTGAAGGACTGTAACTGCACTAAATCTATTAAGCACAGAACTGTCTCAAGGGATTTGGCTGAACTGAGCAAAATGGAAATCCCTGTTCTCGTCCAGCCTGAAGTCACTGTCACAATAAGCAACCACCACAGAATTTTATTCTATTTCTGAAGCCAGCAGCACAACTGTACAAAGAGCAGGAGGGAAAGGAGACCAGCACACACAACAAATTAAACAAGAAGAGCTGTCTGGAATTGGTTATAGACCTTTTGTGATAAAATGGAGGGCTGGTGAGAAGATTCCCATTGTGAGAGATTATCAGGTGCATAGACCAAAGTTCTTGGAGCAGAATTACTTATAAGATCTAAGAACAGAATTGATATGAGAAGTGAAGGATAAGAATGAGACCCCCAGATTCTTCTGTTTCATGAAATGGATAATATAGCAAGAATTTATCTCAAGGGGAAAAGGTAGACGATGAAGGGTCCTGGCCTATAAAGAGGACTTCAAGCTTTGGCTAGATTTAGCATCAAACATTTTGTGTAGTCAGTTTACGACATCAGCCAGGTGGCGTGAAATGTCTGGCCCCTGTCCTGTGAGACGCTAACACACAGATCTTTCAAGCCCTCTGTGCACAGGTTTCCTATTTATGCCAATATGTGGGGGCACCAGTTATGAGTGTTTGTGTCCTATAGGTCCATGAAGGTCAGACTCTTTGGCCACTTTTCCAGAAGCTCCTCCTATGTCCATACACAACTGCTAAGAAGGTGAGCTCTGCAGTGTGCAGGGGGATGCATAGGCTCCCTATGCAGCCTCCCAGCTTCCTGAGCCCTTGCAGGCCAGAACTGTGGCAGCTCCATTGTGCTTTTGCCCTTCTGTGGCACTGAAGGAAAACACATAGCTAGAACTCCATTTTTAATGTCTCTGGATACTTTGTTAGAGGGAACACTCACTATTGAAGTAAATGAAATTTATAGTGCTTGGGTCTTCACCTGTAAACCTTCACTCACATGAATAGTTCCTCTGAGGAGGGAGCTACTTTTATGACTTCCATGGCTTAAACACCTAGAGCCAGATCCTCAAAGGTATTTAGGCACTGTAGTGGGGTGGTCACCCATTCCTACCCTGAGGGGCTTAGAACAGCCCAGCAGAGGGCTTTGGCTGGGGAAAGCAGCTCCCAGGCTGATTGGAGAAGTAGGCACAGCTGGGAGCCACGCCCCAAACAGACCATGGCCCTCCCCTGTAAAAAGGCTTTGAGCCAGAAGCTGGCAGACTCTCTCTCTGCCTTTAGAGGGAGAAGGGCCTGGCTGCTGGGGAGTGTACCTGGGTACCTAAGGTGGAGCAGGGCTGGGGGGGAAGGCAAGAGGAGCTGGGGAGCTCCGGCCTGGAAACCCCCCAGGCTGCTGGCCTAGTGCAAGGTCAACGGGTACTGGGGGTTGCAGAGGGCAGCCCACGGGTAGGCAGAGGCAGCAGGTCCAAACCCTCCTTGCCAGTGATGAGTGGCTTATATTGCAGTCTGCCCCAGGGAATGGGATCTAGTTGGTGACTGGCAGTAGCCCACGACTGAGGCAAGGTGGGGATAGAGAGTTGGGGTTCCCCTGGGTGGGGAGACCCCAAGACTGAGGGGTATTGCTAAGGGGCAGCACCCCAAAGACAAGGCCACCGGGTCCAGGGAGGGACATGGGGGGCCAACAACAAGCAGGACACCGGCCTGCAGAGGGCACCTATGCTGGAAAAAAGCTAATTCCCAAGATGACCAGCAGGAGGTGCTGCAGGGGTGAGTCCCGCATCACTACAAGCACCTAACTCCCCTTGAATCAGTGGGAATTAGGTACCTAAATACCTTTGAAGATTTGGGCCCTAGGTGTACAAGTACTTTAGTCTTTACTCCTAGACTAGAGCAGCATTCTGCAACTCTCTAGGAGGCAGGCTATGGATTGTAGAGTTAGTATAGACCTCCCATCCTGAAAACACATGTACATACTTTAAATTTAAAGCACGTAAGTCATCAAATAGACTACAAAGAAATTGGCTAATGCAAAAAGCATCTATCCTCAAAAGAATTTCTTCTTTTCCCCTTTATAATAAACATGAAATAACTTATTTACAAAGCAGAATGACTTTGATAACACTGAAGGCTAGGTGCCCTGCTCAGAATTAAATGATTACACCTATAGCAGGGCAAGAGTGGAAGAAGTATCATTTCTAAGGAAAGTTACATACATCCACACATCAAGTACATTGGCATTATACAAAGAAAGAAAGTCAATTCTGTGTTAAAGCCAATGTCACAGACACTTAACAAAATCATAGGTTTTATATAAGTCTAATATTTCAATTATTGTCCAAATATCAAACATGCACAATCAATATCCATTGATAGAGCTTCCATATAGGAGATACTTCTATCAGCTGTCACACTAAATGAAATAGTGTGTGACAAAGTTCCTCCTCTATCTTGGTGGGTCCTGCGCTTATTGGCGGATTTTCTTGCCTCAGAGATTCACCATGTGGGTTGGGGAACAGCCCAGAGACCTTCCCCTCTGGGAGAACCCACAGTCCAGGTCAATTGGGAGGTTTGGGGGGAACCCAGGCCCGCCCTCTACTCCAGGTTCCAGCCCAGGGCCCTGTGGACTGCAGCAGTCTATAGTGCCTCCTGTAACAGCTGCATGACAGCTACAACTCCCTGGGCTACTTCTCCATGGCCTCCTCCAAACACTTTCCTTATTCTCCCCACAGGACCTTCCTCCTGGTGTCTGATAACGCTTGTGCTCCTCAGTCCTCCAGCAGCTCACGCTCTCAGCTCCTTGTGCCTCTTGCTCCCAGCTCCTCACACTCCCACCACAAAGTGGGGTGAGCTCCTTTTTAAAACCCAGGTGCCCTGATTAGCCTGCCTTAATTGATTCTAGAAGCTTCTTAATTGGCTCCAGGTGTCCTAATTAGCCTGCTTGCCTTAACTGGTTCTAGCAGGTTCCTGATTACTCTAGTACAGCCCCTGCTCTGGTCACTCAGGGAACAGAAAACTACTCATCCAGTGACCAGTATATTTGCCCTCTACCAGACTCCTGTACCCCACTGGTTTGGGTCTGTCCCAAGTGCTACTGAACAATAAGAAATTAACAGAGATGAATCTTTCTAGAACTAATTTGTAAATAATGGCCCTAATACTCAGCTCCAGCTGAGAAGCATGAGGCAAGATGGGTTTCAGCCACCTGTGCACTGCCCCCATCCTATGGTTGCTGTGCTGCAGGGATCACTGGGATATTCCAGCCACGTCCCCTTTCCCTTAATCACTCCCCCATCCACTGGCCACAAGGAAGGAGTGGCATAGGAGCCAGCATGGCATGAGGATACCACCCAAGGATCTCCCTGCAGTGGAGTTACCCTTCAGTTGTCATCAAAGTGCCAACAGTGTCCCACAGATCAGGTATGTTCTATCTTTTCCTAGTGCAGGGGAGAGTCTGGTCTCATATCCATCAAGGACCAGTCCAAATCTCTAGTATTGAATAGAGCAACATGAAAATGTGTGCACTCTACCTACCATTTTGTTCTACATGGTGCCACTCTGGCCATGGGATTCATTTCCAGAGCCACACTCCCTTTGGGAGACTGGGGAATAAAAGAGGAATGGTTAAGAGGCAAGGATGAAAAATCCCACCTGATTACATCCTTGTCACTGGAAGAGGAAAAAGGTCTTACTTATGGTGCCAGTCTGGTTACGGGAGAACCTATTCTGGACTGAGAGCAAAGGTATTTACCCTTTTCTATTGTAACAAGTATGTCTGAGAAATATTCCTCTAAGTGCAGCCCAGGGTACACTTGGTACAGTAAGGTTCTACCAGTCCTTTTGACTGGTCAGTCCCTTTAAACTATAGCCTAAGCACATACAAAATCTAATTGCAGGGTGGAGGCTAAAAACGTTCTCTGAATCCTTTCATTTCATGCTAAAAAGTATGCTTTCCCAAACACTCTGAACCTCTGGGATCTGACCAATTGTCTGGAAATAGTATAACAGTTTTTCTTGTAAAAGCTTTGGCAGCAATATCTTGAGAAAGTATCTTGTGCAATTTGCATTTTTAGGAGCACTTCCTGTAATTCTCAGACTAGTGGAGGGGAAAATATTAGGCAAGTATTTCATAAAGAAGCTTGGGTAGTTTGAGAGTTATTAGTTTTTTCAGTCTGGTTCCCTATCCCTTACTATTATGTGGATTCACCATTACTGTTACACACATTTTTATATTATAGACCTGCCTTTGGAGGAACTGAGGGCCAAATTTTTAAAGCCATTTAGTCACCTAGTGGGGTTTTCAAAAGTACCTACGTGCCTAAAACCAATTGAAATCAATGGGAGTAAGTTACCTACATGCTTTTGAAAATTCTACTTTGCACCTAAATACCTTTAAAAATCTAGCCCTGGGACTCTTCTAGCTAGGCACTTGTAAAAGGGTGGCCTGCCCCCTTAAGGGCCAGAGGCCTGGGGACTGCCAGCCAGTTTACTAATCAGATGCAACTGAGAAGTGGACAGGTGGTCCTTAAAAAATGCTGCAGGAGTGGACTCAATGGACATGAGAGCTGCCAGGGGGAGGTGTCTTCTGTTGCTCTCCTTGAAGAGAGAGGGCTGCTGAAGAGAAGTAAAAGGCCAGACCACAGCCAGACAGCTGAGGGAGGCTCTAGCCCAAGAAGAGGCAGACAAGGGGACGGACTCTAGGGAAGAGGCCCTGAGAATCAGTGACTCAGGGGGAGCTGGGCCTCTGATGACTCAGCATTCTATGAAAAAAGTGGGAAAAACTCTGTGGAACATGGGAGGCATAGCTGGGGGTGAAACGTTTGTAGAAAATTGAGCTCAAGAATGGTAGAGCTTATGTTCTGTTAATTTGGCTAGTGGAACTGATGATGAGCCCAAGTGGGATAGAAGATCTTGCTTATTGCTTTTGATTTGTCGGATATATCATTTGGTTTGGACTTTGGTTACCTTAGAAAGGGGATGGAATTGAATGTGACCTGGCTGGAGGGCCGAGTCCCTACCCTAGACCACCAGAGTGTGAAGGAGGAGATGGGGTGAAGTTGCTGCAGTGCTGGGCCATGTAATGAGGGCAGGGCCGGTGCTTCCACTAGGCGACCCTAGGCGGTCGCCTAGGGCGGCAGGATTTGGGGGGTGGCATTTTGCCGCCCTCGGCGGAAATTCGGCGGCGGGGGGGTCCTTCCGCTCTGGGTCTTCGGCGGAAATTCGGCAGCGGGTCCTTCACTTGCTCTGTGACCCGCTGCCGAAGTGCCCCGAAGAGGCGGAGCGGAAGGACCCCCGCCGCTGAAGACCCCAGGCCCCCTGAATGCTCAGAGGAGGAGCACTGCCGCCCAAGGCGGCAAAAACCCTGGCGCCGCTCCTGCATGAGGGGGTGTCTCTGGAACGGTGAGTCTTGAATGTTTCCTTGATGTTTTAAAATACGAGAACAGGGTGAGGAAAACATTCCTCATACCCACCTGCTGTTTCAGTGAGCATTTGAAGGTTTCTGACAACAAGTACTTATACCCTGAGCCTGACAGTGGATATCTTTATCAGATAGGACACCCTGAACTGAAAATGCTGCAGCATGAGTTTTAACATCAGACAATGCCACCCTGTTAAGGTAGAGGGGTATGTGTTTGGTGACAAGGTAACTTACTTCTATTACAGAACTTGGACTAGACAGAGGGCAAACTGTACAGGTGGCTGGGTAAGGAGGAGACGAATATCTGCAGTATGGTTATGACATAAGTTGGGGAGCTCAAGAAAATGAACTGTTGGCTCAGTGAGGACGGGCTACTCACTGCAATGTGGTTACTGAGAACAGTTTTAGCAAAGACGAGTTTTCTGTCCTAGCAGAGAGAAGCATCTTACAGCATTCCTAGTGCAGAGCTTGATTCACTACAGTTATACTGATTGTCAGCCCATTTGTACAAATCAAGCCTGGGAGCATCATTTTCACAAACCCTGTCAGAAGAACCAATGCAGTGAGTCCCTAAAGCCCCAGAATTCTGCACACTGCTCCATATGGGACTAATCCTTTAGCATTAATTTGTCCCTTAAATGATACGTTGGGAACATTTCAGAGGTGAAAGTACAGTGTCATGGCAGTCTGTAGTTCCAGAGACAAAAACTAGCAACTTTTTACCATGTAAGTTTCAGATCTTGTTTTTGGTACAAAGCACTAGGTTTCACCCAGGCCATTCCAATGATGTTGATTGCATGTGGTCCCATCCCCTGTTTGTTTTTTATCTGCATACAAAAACAACTGGAAGAACTTTAAACTTTGAATCCCATATAATCTAATAATTATTTATAAATACTGTACAATGTCCCATTTGTTATAAACCATGGCATTCGAAGTGCAGCCCTCTGCAATGACTGGCTCTGCTTTTAGATCTTTTACAAGGCTTCTCCGATACCCGATGGAGAAGATCCAGGTTTGGCTTAAGGAGTCCTGATGCAGTCCAGTAGTGCTGGTTTTGATCTGAGAGAATTTAGATGGATTTTTATGCCTGATAGCATCTGTTTCTTTGTGTTGGTAGAGTATAGAGTTTGTAGGGAAGGAGAATTGTATTGGCTCAGAACTGCAGTATACTTTACTGTTGTCTGACTTCTCTCTCCCTCTGTGGGTGAAACACGGAGGACTGTAGACCTGCCAGGCATCATGTGGTGGAATTTGAAATGGCATGGCCATCGGTACCATCCATTGTGGTGTTTAGCTCTCTCATCTGGTGATTGCTGGGAAGCTAAAAACCAACAAACAGGAACTTAGTAATAGCTTTAAAAAGAAGGAAGTTTCGGAGTCTTTGCTCTGATGAGACATCAGAGACAAATGGCTTTTTCTTTCTATTGTAAATGGATTTCTTTGTATGAAGCCCATTCCCCATGGTATTATCATTGTGTGATGTATAGATACCCATAGAACTATAACCAGCTATGGTACAACAGCCTCCTCTGAGACAATATTTAGAAAAGGATAGGAATAAAAATCCTGATGGAAGTGTCTTTACTGTGTTTCAGTGAACTGGGGAGGGAATTCCATGAAGATGACCTGCTGGAAACTGGGAAAACAGATGATCTGAGAGAGTTTGAAAGTCACTTGGCTTTTCTTGGATTGTAGCAGAACATGTGGGTCCCCAGGAGGAAATATGATCCTGCTTGAACTTTTACACCCTCCATCCTTCCCCTTGTGCACTGGTCATTGCTACTTACTTTAAAGGTGGCCTGGACCCACACACAGCCTGTTTCTAGATCTCCACAAGGAGCCTGAAAGAGGAGGGAAAGCAGAGTTAATGTCATACAACCTAGGATTATATTAGTCTGCTAAACATCAAGTTTTTTGGGAGAGGGGTTCCTTGATCCTACAAAGACAATGCAATCTCAAATTTTGATACATTCACTTGGTACAATTCTCCGCCTAGAAGACCTGCAGGCGCTCACGCAGCCTCCTTGATTCTAAAGTATTGTTAGAAAAAGAAATCACCTTAGTGATTGAAGTCCTGAATTCCTCATTCTCATCTTCATGAATGACTACGTATTTCTCAGTTATCCATGCCCATAATAACTCAGCAAAAGATTGTTTGCTCTTTCTTATACTATTTACATCTCATGTGTACCAAACACCCCAAGTGATTGGTGGTATAGCATCACTTCTCTTTAGAGCAAAAACCAATCCTGGCAGTGACTCCAGGATTATATCATTTTCCTTTGCAGCAGAAAACAAAACCAACTTCAGCCTAGTAGCAAATGTTTACAAACCCCACACTGCCAGTACAGACTGTGCATCACAGCAGATCTACTCTCCCCCATCAGCTTCCCCCAGTAAAAGTGATTGACTCCACTCCAAAAAATAGATTCTGAGTGTAGCCCTGGGGTGGGGGTGGGGCTTGAAACTCAAGCATTTCCCACCGAGAGCACCACAGAGGCAAAGACTGTAATGGCAACTAAGACTACCTACCTTGCCTGTGCCTGAGGGCCATAAACAGCCTCTAGGGGGCTGGACCAGAAGTCTGATTGACAAGCAGGATAACCAACTGCAGCCGCTGGAGAACCTGCACATGTCTGAGACAACCCTAACATGTGAGAGGCAGCCAACAGACCCCCTGTCTGGGCAGAGGAGGAGGAGTTACTGGGGACAGAGCCTGACTGGCATGCCTGGGTGACCTACTGCAGGCCCTGGAGAGTCTGCACATGAGAGAAAGGAAGGGGCAGAGGGATATAGTAGGGAGCATGGTTGGGAATTGAGATATTTCCCCCCCCCCTCATTTTCTCAGCTCTTGTACTCATGTGTCTGTGTTTCTTTCTTCTTCCTGAACTCACCATGCTGCTGAAGGAGGGAAGAAAATGCATGAGACAGCACCATGCAGTTACTTCTGGTGCTTGGCTCAAGGTGTGGTCTCCCCACAAAACTCATTGCGAGGTGTTTTCCCACATCCACATCAGTTTTTTGTGGGGCCCTAGTAGCATTTGGTGACTAGGGTTAGTTGAGAGGCACCCAGTTGCCCTGGTTAGGGTTAGCTTAGAGGCACCCAGTTCCTCTGTACCTTTCTTGGCCTGTTAAATGAGTACTGACTTTTGCATTGATAATCCCATAATCTTCCACAGCAGAAGTAGATGGAAAAAATGCTGAGAAAAGTGAGGCTGGTTTGATACTAATTATGTT